>NC_137701.1:37881305-38023805 GCF_964034855.1 Anser brachyrhynchus
TCTATAATGTATAGTATGCTTGCATCACACTTCTTCACATTAGACATTCAGGTCTTGTCTGTCCTAGGAGACTGCACGGTGACTGGAGAACTGGAGTGAAATGATCACATCATCACAAGGAAAAAGAATGTGAAAACTGAGCAACTGAGCGCAAAACTGCTCTTTGGGTGGGGTTTGCCTTGTTTTTACTTTATTTACCAGTATTGATCTTCCCCAGCTACTGAACAAGAGCAAGTCAAATGAAAGATTTCCTTCTTTGTCTCAATAACCCTCTATAGCGTAGTGTAAAAGATGAAAATGAATATGCTTTACACATGCTGGGCTTCTGTGCTTGGGGGAGAATACCCTAAACTTTTTGATGATCTTTAAGATTAAAAAAGCAGAAAAAAATATTAACAAGAAACAAGCATCGCTAGAAAACACTCTCCAAGTTTCTCTTATATTTTGCAGGACACCAGAAATCACAGGTCTTGTGGAGGGGAAAAAAAAAAAAATCTTTTGCTCACTTTTTCAAGTCCTCTTTCATGTCTGAGATACGATCCCCCTGTAAGTCACGACTGACTGCCTTAAAAGAAGGTCCCCATTTACCTACTATTTAATACTGATTCAAATTACTAGGTTTCTTAAGTTTCTGACCCCCCGTATTTTATGATTTAAACTGTACTTAAATGTACTTAAAACACTTTGACTCTTATCAACCATTTAATTAAATAGATAATAATAGTGCACATTCGTCCTGCTTGCCATTCAACTGAAGTTTCAGCATTACTTCTAAAACTATGCGGTATGCCTGTCATTCACAAGATTTTCTTACAAATTACTGAGGGGAAAAAAATACGTCCTTGACTAGTTCTCTGATGTTGAAGTCATTGATACATGGCATTGCAAAAATCCAGAAATCAAGTTGCAATTTTTAAGTCTATGGATACCGTTTGATCAAATCTACGTGGCTGGAAGCAGAAAGGGGATTCTCAGCTGATATACATTACTTTAACTGACTCCCGTGGAACTGCAGCACTTTCAGCCAGCTGAAGATCTGGTCCACAAACCATTAGGCAAGGCTGATCAAACAAACCATTTAGAAGCGTTGATCTCTCTGCTTTTTGCGCCAGACTGAGTTACAGGGAACACATCAGAGTCGCAACTTTCAGGGAAAAAAAAGTTCTCTTAGCTGCATAACAAATGAGTTAGAAAATCTCTGTATTAAGCTCAGCATTATACCTTTACTTTGGTCACAAGATTTATGGCATGGTTGTTACCCAACGTGAGTTACCCAAGGTAATTCAGAAATTAGGCATCTACTGCCCTGTTTGGCTTCGACGGGCAATACTGCTGCTGCGGCAGTCAATAAAGTGGAGATGCTACCAGAGACAAATGCTTATCTTCCAGAGTTAAAGCCATGGCAGAGTTAAAACATTTTCATATGCTTAATGGTTTTATGCCGCTGTGCTGGAAAGGTCTGCATTTCAATCGTCACATTTTCTGGTTATACTTTTGGAAGGTAAAAATGAAAAATCCTTGCTGGACACGGCAGTGCCCATAACACGAACCTTTATTCGAAGGCTGAATACAGCTACAACTTGAAACAAGAGTATTGATCCTCGTTGTGTGGGAGTGCAGAGCCGAATATCATGTAACTGAAAGGTAGGCATGATGGGATGGCCTGCTGGCTTGAAATGAGGAAATGCCACCCTGCGTCCCACTGTGGACACCCTGGGCTCAGGGCCGTGCCACAAGAGGTAGCAGCAAGCACACCTGCGGAGAACAAATTTCTGAGACTGAGCTAAGGGGACACTGGGTTGGAGCACCGATGTCGGCTGAGAAGTGCCTGGGGGGTCCCTGGTTTTGTTTTTAATCAACCTTTCAGGCCAGCCATTTCGAGCAGCTAGGATACATGCAGCTAGCATGGAAAGCACAAAATACCAGTGCTTTGCTGCCTCGTGAATAATAGAGGGGCAACGGGGAGTAGCAGTGAGGGATCCTTTTCTTTTTACACACTGGGCTGATAAACCTGCCTTGATAAACTGAATTGGCTTTGGTGCTGACTCTGACAGCATGGCTCAATCCTTTTGAATGAGCTCAAAAGGAGCCCACACGTTTGCGGTTGTTTTGGATCCTCTCCCACAACCGGGAGACCCTAATGAGAGCAAAGGACCCGACTACCTCTAAGAGCATCTTAGAAATTCAGTCTTTGGCTCGGACCGCTCCGGGCTCTGCTTGAGGTGTTAAAACCTTGATTATTAGTAGATAAAAGAATTGAGCTCACTGGGATCCTGCAAGCTCCAGAACTGCGAGTGCGTAAGCACACGTGTGAAGGACTCCTGTTCAGTCTTTCATGTCAGGCCGGGCGATGACAGATATCTTCAATCTATTTGAAAATGTGGTTTCAGAGTTTGGTCCTTTGGGGCCGCACAACTTCGCTCGCTGTGTCTCTGGGGCATTGCACAGTAATCTCTGAAAAACTGCACGCTAGGCTGGCTCTGAGGACCTTACCAGCGATAAAAGGTGCCGAGGATCTTTATGCTTGTGAGGCTTAAAGGAAACCAGCACCTCCTGCACGTGGGACATCTGCTGCCCCGAGAGGGGTGAGGACAGCAAAGCACGCCACAGGCACGTGAAATTTTAAGCTGCCAGAGTTATCTCCGTGCCCAGCCCGTGCAGCCAGGAAACCCAGGGGTATTTAGCACCTCTTCGAGCTGCCCAGTTGTAAGGCTGAAGTCAGAGGTGACAACAAGCTGTGGCAGAGGAACAGCTAGCCAGTAGGAGGGTGCAAGGGAAGTGTTCCTCACTGTCACGGTGCTTTTATGGTTTCTCCAATTAATACTATAAAACGCTCACAAATTATAAAAGCATAAGTATATTAAACCAAAATTAACTTCTCCCCACCAAAAAGCTCCAATAAATGACGCAACTCAAGCGTAAAGGTCTTTTTCTTGCATGCCAACAAGTTATACCAGCTTTGCTGCAAACTGAGCCCACAGAAAAGTGACAATTTTGTTCTAAAACACACGCAATTTAGCGATTGAATCACATCAATTAAAGTGCATTAACTCTACCTTCTAACCAGTGGCATACCCCATTCCTTGATGAATTTTCCATAAATTTTATGGTAGCTTTATGCGCTATTCTATATAATTGAAGAGATTCCAAAAATTTCAGAAAAATGTGTTATTCATCCTGTTTCTACTGTTGCATGCCACAGAAATATTTTGACAAATATGTTGAATATTTTTACTGAGATGGATAAAAGCAACGAACTACAAAATGGTTTTGTTAATGAGAACATTAACACAACCTCAATCTTTTGGTCAATAAAAGGCCACACATTGGTCAGGAAAATTATCCTCGTTTTGACAGAAAAGCAGATGTAGATGATCAAAAATCTGAAATTTCTTAGTAGTTTATTTTCCCAATACACAACAAGAAAACCCTAAATCTCACTACAGCCAACTTTCTACATATTGTGCCGAAGTATAAAAAACTTGCTGGCTACGAGAAGACAGGCAAAGAAGAGAAGACTGATGATACAGCTGCTTGCCGCACAGAACATGGGTAAGCACCTGAGTAGTACCCTGCTGATTTATTATGCATATAGCTAAGGTAACACCTGCAGGTATTACCTCCAGCACGACTCCTTAATATGTTAAATCCAGTGGCTACAATTGTTAACGTATTTCACCTCTCTACAATCAACTGAGCAGCACTCTATTAAGAGTACAAAAGTAGAAGTGCGTGGCTTCTAGTCTAGGAGAAATCTTGATGAGCCTATTTACACGTAAAGTGAGCCTGGCTGCCATTTAAAAGGAGCCAGGGCATGAGGTGACAGCAGAGAAGGCTGTCATGGGACGCCGTGATGCACGGGAACAGCAACTGCTGAGATACAACCCCACCTTTCCACCTAAGTACCACGTGCAAACCAAACATCAAAATTGACATGGGAAAAGCCATGACGACAACCACTTCACGTACAATTGAATATGTAGATGAAACAAACACCTCTTTCACTAAGCACAAAAATACACGGTAGGTAACTGCAGTGCAGACAAGTCCAGTGCGCCCACACATTTCTCTCCCGTCTGTAGCAACGTTATTCTGAGTACTAGACCATTCGTGGTAAGGATGCTGATTAAGTTTTCTGCCACGTGGAAGCCCGAAGGAGGTATGGTTTAAAGGCCATTTATCTGCAATGCAACTTAGCCCTACCAAGACGTGCGCGTTTAGCTTATCCACGCTGTCCCTTTACAGAAGTTGCTGCTCAAAGGCAAGAATGGAAGCAAGAGGAGGGTGGTGCATCTGGTGCCAGCTGCCTCCACCTGGGCTTGCTGCTGGCACTGCTGCTTGCCCGGGTACAGGCACAGCACTGCCACCAGCGCTGGGGTTACGGATATCTAACACCTTTACTACGAAGCAAAAGCACTTACTGGTAGATGAGCATCAGGCACCAACCACATCTGAGTTTAACAACACACTGATAAACATTTTCAGTGCACCAGCCGTGCACGGGCACTATGCATTGCAGTGCAAACCCTGTGATTATTGACATCTCAGCTGATACTTACACACGTATTAATTTTATACCTTTAGGATAAGGCAATTGCAGCTTTACACCTCTCTCACATGAGGTGACCACCCAGACGTTAAAAAATTGCAGATTTGTATTTATGGGTACACCCTAATTCTTGATAACAAAACAACTAATTGCTCCCGATAATTTATTTTGCCACCCAGCACTAGTACTTCTACTCTTTGTAATAAATTTTACTATCTGCAGTAATTTATACCACTCAGAAGAACGGGATTTAAAAATAACATTTAAACAATGTTAAGGATAGCAACTAAAAGGTGCCCACAAGAGAAATATTTAGATGCCTGCTAAATATATTTAGCAAAGTCAACAATGAAGTTTTATTTGGCAGTCGTACGTTTTAAAGCTATAGGCTCAATTAGGCCAAAAAGGAGGATGCTGTGTGTTCCTACAAGTCTCTTACTGCATTCATTTATTGTTCAGTTCACAGTCTCTGAATACAACACAATCCTCCAACGGAGTCAGCTTTCATAATTCAGCAGTACAAAGTCTGCAAACACATGTAACCTAGATCCATATTTCACAGTGACAGCATATGATAGCAGAATGTGAAGTATTAATGCTAGTGTCACTACAGTCCTACACTCTACTGCACTTTAAGAGAAAGCAGCTGCTGAGATGAAATGTGTGCCAACTGTCTGAAGACAGAAACATAAGAAACATTCCTTCTGTTACAAAGGGAGAGACACACACAAACAGACTTTCTTTTAGACTCAACAAGCACAAAGTTTCTTACTTTCACGTTTCCATTTCCGTGGCGGACGCGGTGCCTGGAGGAAGCCGCGAGGGCCGGCGGGGGTCCCGCGTCCCTCGCGGCTCTCTGCCCATGCTCCGAGGCGGAGAAACGCAGACACCCACCTGCCAGCACCCAGCAGGAGATGCTTTCAGGCTTTCCAGGAACACCGCCGCGGCATCTGAGCAGCAGGAGCTGCGGCGTCCTCTCCTGCCCGCCAGCACCTTCAGCCCGAGCCATCCTCGTGGGGTAGCCGCCACCGAGATCTCCTTCCTTGCGCTAAGGGACACACGAGAGAGCTCCAAACTGAATTAATAAGCACGTTTTTCTACCCCTTCTTTCTCTAATGGCTGGCGAGGTGGCTGCCCCTCTTGATTTTTCGTTTCGTCCTGGAGTAACGGCACAGGAGGAACTACCCAGGGCTGCGGCACAGCGCTGCACAACAATGAGAGCGTGACATAAGCTGAAATGTTTGGCTGTAATTCACTTAAAAACTAGTACAACCTCATTGACCTCCTTATCAAACAATTTATTGTGCATTTACGGACTGGACAATGAAATAGAGGAGGTAAGGTATTAATGGTGACACTATTTGGCAAGCTCGTAGCGCAGTTCATTCAAAAGGCAATTTTAAAATTGAATGAAGAGGTTTGACTAGGCAATAAAAACAGCCACAATGCCAGTGAACAGTACTTAGGAGGAAAGCCTCTAATTATCCTATTTATAAATCAACAGCAATTTTACTGATGACTTCTTCTCAAACTTGATTAAAATAACTTCAAAAAAATTAAAAAATAATCAGATCGTATTTATTTTATTAAATTACAATTTAAAAGTATTATTGATTCTCTTCATAAATGAAAATGATAAAAACTTGAGGACAAGAATGAGACAACATTTTTTAAGAGAAACATTTGTACAACACTGCAACATAATTATAGTGCTGCCCTTGGGGAAGGGGATTTTATTTTATAATGAGAATGTTTACACTGTTATGGGGTTCAATCTATCTGGGAGGGAAGGTTAAACTTCTTTCCATTAAAGACAGCCTTATAATGAAAAGCTCTGAAAGGAGAATGGAGTCTAATATAGTAGATGTAATGGCCTATTAAATGATTCACACACACAAAATGAATCAAATTCATTGTATCTTACTGCTCTTTTATGACAAAATTGTTGAAAAAATAAAACTATTGTCAAGATAATTGCATATTCCATATACTGTATTACTGTAACTACTATTCTTATTGGGTGACCCACAGCCTACATTTTAGGTACATTAATAGGACATTACATTTTAAATACTTTATAGTATTGGAATGTTGTACAAAAATCCCACTTTCACTCTGAAGGCAAAAATCAATTTAGACTTAAAGTCATGCTGCAATTCTGCATCATTCTTTTTCAATTAAGTTTTTTGCATACATTCTTTATGATGTCATTTCTACATTCCTGCAACAGATGTTTGTTTATATCCCAA
The DNA here is from genome assembly GCF_964034855.1 of Anser brachyrhynchus. NCBI lineage: Eukaryota > Metazoa > Chordata > Aves > Anseriformes > Anatidae > Anser > Anser brachyrhynchus. The sequence goes on from NC_137701.1 coordinate 37,888,104, forward strand.
TTTACTAAAATGCTGCCGTACTAGTTCCTGCTATTTTCAACCTAACCTCTACAACTAGCTTATGTTTCCAAAACACAGTACAATAAATGTTTTCTTAAACTTGTCCCCTCCATCTACTGCTAAGAATCACCATCTCTGATCATTACACAATAGTGCATGTTGCTCTGAAAGGAGCTTGACTGTGTTAAAAAAAAAAAGGGGAGGGAAAGGGGGAATAAAAGTCATGACACGTGGCTAAAAATATATGCATCAGCAGATCAAAAATAGACAACTTTTGGGTTTTGCATGAACAATTAGCTACTGTGTTCCCCTTGTCAGGATCTGATTTTACATGAGAGCTGCACTGCAATAATTCAGCCTACTAAGAACAGCTATCTGATGATAAATACTGCTTGATAGTGATCTAGCCTTGGAAATAGACACAGAAAAGTCTATACGACTGTATTTAGTCATCTAAATAGCTGCCCATACGTAATCAAGCACAGTTACATTAAATAACAAAACCTTGTAGAATTACCTTGTTGGAGTGCTAGTGCTTCATAATACTGACTGCATCACTTCCATGCATCAAAAGGCAGGGGATGTTCCCCAGGTGATACCACAGTACAAGTGAAAGATTACTTCAGCATTAATGATATGGGAACAAAAGTATTTGGGGTACTGTTATCAAATAAATGAAACAGGCAAGCAGTAGTGGCCAGTGGGTTCACCCTTCTGAACCAACACGCCAAACCTGAGCTATCACAAATGGTTAAAACTTCAGACTTCAAAAGGTACTGAGGTTAAGCTTACGTAAGCCTTTGCAGGTATACTAAGAACTCCAAAGTACTTAGCAACCTTAAAAAATTCCGACTCCGTTGTATAAAAAATAAGCAAGAATTTCTGAAGTCTCCAGATGGTATTTAGAGACCTCAAGGGAGGTACAACCTTGCAGAATTAGGTTCTTATATTTTACTGAATAAATTCAGGGGCTAGAGCACTTGAAGGCTCCCATGCTTATATTGAACTTTAAGACCCCTTTTTCAGTATTAAAAATATTTCAACGTATTTGCTGTGTGTGATACAGGCAGGGAGTTTAATGCAAGCCCAGGAGAGCATGAGTGGTAGGTGAGGAGCCAAGCCGTTAACCGCTGCCTTGCACCCAGCCTCCTGGGAGAATCATCTCATTTGGGGTGAAAAGCCCAACTTTTCTTATCTACAACAGGCTCTAAAAGCTAGCATATTTTAAACACATTCACCTCCTAGGCTACCTATGCTTGATGGACTTTTTATGTAATTTAAAACCAGTCTCATTTCACACATAAGACTATTTCTTAAAGCTTTTGACTGCAAATCAAAGCACGAAACATCAGTTCAAACCTATTTTAATTATGGGAAGTAAGGCAGGGCTTTCCACTTTTACATTCCTCTTATTAAATTTCAAAACAACAAAAAACCTCCCCATCTTATGATCTGATGTGAGATTTGTTTCTCTTGCAGCCTCTTCCAGAAGGCAAGCCCCGCTTTCTAAGCACCAGTCAATTGGTATTAAAGGTGACTGCAATAAAACAAATTAATCATTCAAATCTCATTGAAGTGTCAAGTACAAGAAGGTGAAAAATTAGAAAAGAGTATCTATTTACACAAAGAAAAGTGGTGGAATAAATAGCAATCCATTTACCTTGCTACTAAGTAGGATACATTGTTGAAGATGAAGTTTTACCTATGAACAAGGCTCTTTTCGATTAAGATGAATAAAGATGAATAAAGTAACCACAGAGAAATATGTGATAGATAAGGGGACGGAGGAATTACCAATGTAGAAAGTAGCAAACTAAAATAAGTTACCTTTATTAACAACTATACTTATTAACAAATATATATATATATATTGACTTTATTAATAGCTACAGTTATTAACAACTATATATCTTTCCCAAAAGTGTAGGAGTAGAGACTAGAGTGGGAGGTCTGAGAAGCACCTCCACAGTTAGAGAACAGGCAACTGAGAAATTAGCTGATTAGACAAAACAGCCTCCTAATTTACCAGTGAAGGAGTCATTCAGAGACTATTTCTAGTGGCAATCAAAGGTGGACAAGGTAGATTTTATTTAAAGGATGCTCTGAATAGTTTCATGTTGCAAAACTATAGGCCTTACTCAACATTAAGTATACTACATAGGGTAAAACAATGCCAATAATATCCACGATCCAGCAGATGGTGGTCAATTCAGTCATTTAGGATGGTGAACACGTGGAATGAACATTCATTCAACAAGCACTAAAGTGAAAGTTATCAAACCAACCCCGTACTTTTCCCTTCCCCTGGTATCTGCTGGCAGAACCTGCATTTCCCTCTTTCCTAAGACTGGGCCACCTCACCTCAGGCATCACTGGCACAACACGGACACACGACACTTCTGTAATGGTTGCCCACAGCTACATGCTATGTATGAAGACGAGCTGCACATCCTCCCTAGTCATTGCGTTTGAGTATCTGTACTCACCTAACAACTGCTCAGCAGGTAGTTTGACCATCTAAATGAAGAGAAGTGTCACTCCAAATCCCCCACGAGAAGGTTTAAAGAGACAAAAATGGACAACAAAGAGCTGGGACCTCTGAAGTCAATCACGTGCTCAAGTCAAATTTCCATGTCCACACAAAGCATCTCCATCATCGCAAGGCACCCTCTTAGTTAACAAGTGCTTTGGAAATTTCGACATAGCTAATGCTTTCCAAACTCCATTTTTCTCAAGAAAAATCCATTTGTTTGCTTTATAGTAGGTCTTTTAAAAGGGAGTCATAACTGATGGATTACAACATGTTTCTACCTTTTCAATCTGAATTTCATAAGAATAAAATAAACCACAAATGAAAGTGCTTGTACCAGGCACGTTGAACCTTTCTTCTTCTATTAGCATATCAGTCTGCAATCATAACTAGATCAATAGCGAAGATATCTGCTTAAAAGAGCACCATGCTTTCTTTTGTCAGAAATTCATTACTTTTTATTAGGGTCATTGCTTGAAAACTTCAAAACACCATATGGACCTAATTGTGGTTTATTTTGGCAAAAAGGAAGACACTGTAGAACAATTGAGGCATTACATTCTACAATTCCATTACTTTCATCCCTCTCAGTTTTATTACTGTGTCATTAAAGGCAACTTGAGTGAGCGAAGAATTATAGTGTCATGTGTACGGGCTAGTAGATTAATAACAAAACACACTCAAGTTTAAAGGTATCTAACAGCTGTTTTCATTATTTTGTGTAAATACGCTTGAAGCATATCTATCTGATTAGTGGATAGAGTGCTCTTCTCTGTCACATGCCATGGGCACTGCTATGTGCAAGTAATCAAAGTGCTCAGAAAATGAGTTTACATTGTTCACTGCTGAAATACACAAATGTCAGAAAGTGACTGCGCATCAAAGCTTAGGCAAATCATCTGCTGCAAACAAACAGACTCCAATGCACATTTCAGCTTTAAACATTCCTCTGCAGCACAATGACGGAACAGGACTTATTGCTAGCCAAAATGAAGTGACGCCTGCGGAATAATAAGTTGCTAACGTATAGATGCACAAACAAGTCCAGCATCGAATACCTCGGAGAAGGGCTCAGCTACTTTCAAAAATAACATGTAATGTTTTAATGTCACGAATACCCAGTAAATTTATGGATATCATACAAGGTATCATTGGTGAAAAAAAAATCTGTTATTGCCTTTTTTTTTTTTTGTGACCTGGTTACCAGGAATCCTGACAGATAATCCCTCCTTTTACTGGCAACAAAAGCAACATAGTTTAGGCCCCCTAAAAGGGTCAAATCCTCTCTTTTCCTTATATAGGCACATCATTCAAGATCAGTAATTGAAAAATCAGATTTCAGATAACATAAGTGAACTCAGAAATCAAAAGACCTGATGAAGTTTGATGAAGGACAGATAAAATTTCAGTCACTGAAAGAAATTACTGCATAAAGATTTCTTCTTTCTGTGATTCATTTGCTTCTAGCACAGACTGAGGCAATTTTAGTATTAAACTACTGTATACAGGGATGAGAATGAAAGAGCCACTCAAACTCATCAGAAAAATAAAAGTTGAAATAAAGTCAATCTGACTTCAACAAGCTCGACAAAAGAATTTTATTCAAATGCTTCAGCAAGTAAGAGTAAACTGAGGCAAAATTGAGAATGATGCTTATGAAGCTGTGATACCCAAAACATGATGCCCGAGATGGTTCCTGCAGAAGCACCCTTCATCTAGCACCTTCCGAAGCTGTCAGTCCTCCGTACCTCTGAGGGATGCTCTGGCTCATCTCTTGAACCCTGAAATGTCTAGCCGAAGTCCTTGAGTATCATTTAAGGCCAACGTTCCTGTACTGTGATACACAAGTAACGTCAAAGCTCTGCCTCCTCAGCTGCTCCCCGTGCTGGTACCTGCACCCACAGGCACACAACACGCGGGCAGACCACGCTCCCACCTCCTCCTTCAGTTTTGTTCCCCTCCGCTCATAGTTTCACATCATAAGCCACAAAGCAACCAAGTGCAAGGCTGGTGCCTTGAGAACTCCAGAGTCTCATAGCAAGAGGAAAGGAGGAATCAAATCCCCTGGCCACGATGTGGCTTCTTCAAAAGCAGTGAATTATCCAGATGGTCCCAGTAAATAGAGACAAAAACATTCCTCTCATTCCCTCCCTTCCCACCGTGGTCATTGTGAATCTGGTGAATAAAAACTCCTCCTGGTCCCAAATGAGATGAGTGGTTAAACACGTGCCCAAGACCTGCCTTGCAGGACACTGCTCACTTGAGGGGTACCTGCCTAACAAAATACAAGACAAACACGATGGACATTACACAGAACAGGCTCGACATCCTCGGTGTCCTTTATACAAGGGAAGCACGAGAGATCCTGCATGGAACACTTCATGTCTCAATCCATGGTATCAAAGATTGAAGTCAGTATGGGTCAAGTCATAGTTCTCCTTTCACCTTCATTTCGGGGATGTCATCATAGCAAACATCTAAATTGTCTGGCACTACCCCAGACAAATCAAATTCCCTTTAATATTCAGTAGTGTTTTGACAGCCATTTCAAAATGAAACGTCTCTAAGAAAAACAAAAATCAAAACAAACAACCCCCCCACCACCACCCTTTTTGCCACCACCCTCATTGCCAGTCTGAGTCAATTAATAATGACCAATTTATACCTAGTGGATACTGTAAGGATTATCCTTGAACTTAAATAATTCCTCCTCTTCCATGGCATTTATCCTCTGACTGAATTTGTAAAGATTAACGTGTATCCCCTTCTCAACCTTTATTTTACTAGGACAAGTGAACCATCCTCTTTTAATCTGTTCTCATAATGCAGACTCTCCTAATCATCCTATAGCAGCAATTCTCTCTACCTGTTTCACAATTTAAATTAGTCTTTCTTGAACACAGGTGAGGAGAACAACATACAATTTTTCAGTGCTTTACATAGGGACAACAAAGAGCATCTTAAAAAAAAATAATCTTCTACTGCATATGAGAACCACATGAACTTCTCCCCACACACACTTGGTATGGTTCAGCTATACTGCTGCTTGGTACCTCTCCACCAGCAAGCAGTCTACACATCCACGTGTTCTTTAAATTCTGTGTTTACCTGCATAGTCATACAGATCCATCCACAATTGAGCACACAACAAGCTGCAGAAGGAAGAGCTGCCCACTCCTCTCTTTAGCAGTTATGAGAGCCACCACCTGGAACTGATCCGTGATCACAGGATATTAGCATTTGCCCCAACATTTGTGAGGCAAAGTCATGGACATCCATCAGTCCCTTCAACTAGTGCAGAACCAGTTCTAGGATACCCATGACTTCTAGATGCTAAAAATTAATAAGAACCTGATTTAAAAGGCCAAAATCTCACCCGTTTGCATGCTAATCACTAGGGCTTGGCAATGGAGAACAAGCAGAAGGACCCAGGCTCTGGCGTGGTGGTGAGGCATTGCACATCATCAGCCCCATGACTAGTTGGCCATCAGCTAAAATAGAGACAACCTGTCCTCCTGGTGATTCCTGACATTGTAAGGGTGGGAGGAAATACACAAGGCAGACCAAAGACAGATAAATTCTTCAGTTTTGTACAAGCCTGACCTGAGTGCTACTTAGGAGCCATCTTACACAAGGCTTGCAGTTTTATGAAGAACCTACTCTAGACTTAATCACAGGTTGGCTGATTTAATTAGCATCTTATTGTTTTTTTGCTGGCTATTTTTAGTACCTACAATAGTGTTTGAAAAACAGACTGAATGAAACAACATCTTGTTTAGACTTCATCTATTTTCAAAACCACTTTGATATGAGCATGCATTTCCCAATGCACAAAATGCCCCCTCTCTAAGAAAAAGGCACTACAACCCAAAGGCTTTTCCTGTTACGTTCCTGAAGAAAAGAAGCTGGGAAAGCATTCCTGGATGTGGATCTCCCATAGCTCTTCAACTAGCATCCCTACGACTTGCAGACTATACGCCCCAAACTCTGATGAACCTTCATTACTATTTAGAAACACATCTTTTCAATAGTAAAGCTGAACAGCCTCCTACCTTAAAAGCACTTCTGGTACGTTTACGTTGGGATTTTCATATTTTTAAATGTATGCTATTTGAATTATTTAAATGGAAAAAGAGGAGGATTATTTCATCTGGGAGTCACAACTGAGCAGGGGGAATGTCCAAAATATAAAATATTAAATATTCTTAGTTGCAAATGCAAAAGCAAAAAAGTAAAAAACCTAAACATATTAAAATACTCCTTGCACAACAAAGAAATTATCTGTGATTTTGCAAAATTAAAAATCATTTAACTTCATCCCATTTGGTTATGTATAAATAAAACATCTGTATTAAATTGTTCTTATACATTACATAAAGGTCATCTCCATAGGACTACAAAGCCATGTTTCAAGTTTCCTTTTCACACTTAAAACAGGGCTTGTACTTGTTCCACACTGTAATTTTATTCTCTTTTTCTTTACCCTCTGAAGCTCCTATGGAATATCTTGCTATCTGCTGTTCTGTCACTTCCATCTAACAGTATCTCTAACCGGCATTATAACTTGAATTGGCTGGCTGCAAACTAGCACACAACAGTGCTCAAAGCAGATCTAATCCACTTAAGTTTTAGTTTTACATTTATTAACAATTACCAAGGCTATCTACCAGTTCTTCGTTATGAAAGAAAGAACTTACCCATTCTTCACTCTTTGAAAGGGTCTATTTTATTTCTTTATTATTTTATTTTTCCTCCAAACTACTAGTGCATTCAAGATGAAGCGAGGCTTTTCTGAAGGTACTGCCATTCCCCCATGGCTGGTAACAGAGATTCCTTCATTTTCCTCAAAATGATTTCCGAAAACATTTTGTATTCTCAGTGAAGAATCTCCAAAAAATCTGATATCCTTTTCCTATTCCTTATCTTTACTGCAATTCTTAGCACGTTACCTACTTTCTTTTCTGTTATATTACAACGATGAATGCCCAGAACACTTAAACAATAAGGTTCTGTCACTGTAGCAACTAGGGGGTAATATGATCAATATGACTGTCAGAATTCTGTAAGCATGAAATTACTTTAAAGAAAAAAAAACAAGAAAAAACACTTCTATGTAATCTTCATGAATTTTGTAATAAAAATACAAAATATTTCAAATGTTGAAGGGCAGTATTTTGAAATGCAAAATTCAATATGGGCAGATTTGCCTATAAAAACCACTTTCTGCACATGTGAAAGGTTTAAGCCCGTACCTTCATATGGATTGGAACTCAATTGGACACAGCCACATCACTCGATTCCCAGCTTTTAGTTTTGTGTGCCACCTCTTTCCACCTGCGGTAACGTTGTAATCACGCAGAGTGCCAAGCGCCCTCAGCTCTGAATGACTGCAGTGAAAATGAGGGTATTTAGCGTTTCGCGGGATTCTACCATTAATCAATAGCCTTTTTCCACTTTGAATAGAAGGAAAAACAGCTTTATTTTAAGTCTGTCATGACAATTTTAACCAATTAAATTTAAACTTCACCGAGCCTTATTACAACAATTTGATGCAAACTCTGTCAGCATTTCATGTCTGCACCATCCTGGATGGGGGGGGGGATATTTAACCCCATCCCAGACTTAAGGAGGAAGATGCTGCTGGGAAAGGAAGAGAGAAAAAAACAAACGGAGAACTGAGCAAGGTGCAGAAAGTCCAAAGCAGGGCTTACATTCATTATGCTTTGAAATAGGTAGCATAAGATTATATCAAATAGATGAAAACCTTTGACAGTGTTGAAATTAAAGGAAAAATATGTGTTTTTCTGTTCTCAGTAAGCGTAGCTGAATTACTGCATTACAGATAGACTATTCTTAGAAGAATTAAAAACACCACCCATATCAGTTTCTGATGAAGGTGTCATTTTCATTTCCTCTCCCATGACATCCCCCAGCTTCAAATGCCCACACACATTACAACAAGGTAGTCTATTCTCTTTGCAAGTTGCAGTGAAATTATTATGCATGAAAGTGCATAATAATCCAGTCCAGTCCAGTCGTGACTCTACCACTGACTTCCTACATGAATATGCACGAATCAATTAAACCTCTGAATGCATCAATTTCCTTTTCAATGTAGCAATGATAATAATAATAATAGCTGCCTATTGTATAGGGCACCGCATGTAGTATTTTTAATGCCTGCTAATGAAATGTGCTATTAATTATTAGAGTGTAGTTTGGCTTTGAAAGCCAAGGATGAGTGCGCCTCAATTTTGCATTCAAAGTGACACAACCAAAAACCTCGACCGCTTCCAAAACGCGGAGTCAAATGGTATTGCAATCTGTATTGGGACTTTCAGATCCCTGCAGCGAGGCTGCATTGAGATTTGCAGCTAAGGGGTTAATCGGACGAGATGGGAGTGGTTACGGGCTTGGTGCCACAGGTTTTGCCCTTTGTGGCTTCTCACATCCCAGACTTGGAAAATATGAGCTGTGATACTGAGAAAGGTAAGAAGCCAGCACAGCCCCATAGTGATAAATGAGTTTGCATCATCTGTCATTAGAACTTCCTGCCAACAGGGTCATTCCCTATTAAATTACCACTTGTCAATGTTTAAAATACTGATTGATAAATGACTGTGCCAAAACTGATAACACGACAGCTTTTATTTTCTAATATTCTTGGTTACCACATTCTGCTACTTCAAGATACAGATATAGTAGGGATTTTTTTTTTTTCCCCAAGTACTTTAGTGAAAGACAATTTAATCTAATACAAAACTAGCAGGTACTGTATAATGATTGGTCCTGATATACATTACATACTATTCTTCTTGCCAAAATAAACCTACTGGCGATTTAGTGATACGGGTAGATCCAAGTTTCACATTTCATCAAATGCTAGTAATCTGTTTTATCAATATAAACTGCATTTTAATGAAAAAATTCTTTTCTTCAGTACACTTCACTTTTAATGCCCCAGAGTATAATAATTCGTTCATGCTGTAGAACAAGAATGTTTTACAAGACCTTAACTCTCCAGAGAAATTTCTCTGTAAATACAAAATGCAAGTTTTATGGGAATGTGTTGTATGCAACATGAGCAGTACCCAACATAATAAAAAACTGGGTTGCACAGAGAATTCTGCTTAAGTATCCTTGTGAGCTATTGTGAGCCTAAATGGTTATTATGACAGCACTGAGTTGAATACCTATACGACTGATAAAAGAGAGTCAGTAAAACTATTTCTGTCTCTGACTAGATAAAAAGAAATGAGGTTTTTGGAGAGTTTCACGAAAGAAATGCACCCCAGTGGACTGTTCAGCCGGGCACCCCTCTGGGAGGGCACTGTCAGGATGCTGCTGGCAAATCCTGGGGGCAAGACCCACATGTTTGGCTTCCAAACACAAGGCTGGGGCAACAGCTACTCCCCAGGGCTAGCATGGAAGCTCGGGCATCCTGCCCCGACAGCACAAGGGCACGTGTGGAAGGAAGCACCACGTGGGAATGCACCACTGGGTACGGGTGTTTGAGTCGCCCTTCATTGAGTTCACCCAATTCCTCGCTGCTCCTCGCACTCACCCTGAGGTACAGAGGGTGACCGACCCGCAGCCAAAGCCCCAGAACTGAAATACTCCGTTTTATGCCCCTTTTTAGCCAGCACTGCGCTTTCCCCCCAGCCGACGTTATGTCCCAGAGCCTGAGAGCATCCCGCCCGCTGACTGTGTAAGTACCAACACCGGCGCTCCAACTTGCAGCAGGCGAGGAGGAAAGCCATTCAGGGCAGTTATTTCCCTCACCCAGTTCTTCAGCAGCAAGCCCCAAGGTAGGAGCACTCTATCGGTGTTTTCTAATTATGCTAACTACCCATAAACTGTGGTGGCAGGGAGGCTATGCCTGCCGGAGAGCGCAGGGCACCGCCGAGCTACCCAAGCCACCCCCAAGCACAGGAGCTGGCTTCAGAGCTGGAATCACTGTCATTAGCACCGCACTCCACCTAAAGTAATATATACTATTGCACTGGAAGGCTAATTAGCCAAAAACTGTGCTTCTAAGGTACACTCCTTCCAACAGGCAAGCCAGCTCGGTAGAGCTCACTTGGGTACCACTGCAGTGCATCCCTCGGTGCAACGCAGCCACGTCCCAGTGCCCATCCACAGCTTTGGGATCCTGGGGTTCAGGTCTTTCCCTGGGTTTTGACGTCTGCATTGTCCGGTACTGCAGAGCTATTGTGTGGTGTTATGGTTACAGGGGAAGGGGGAGCCTCCCAGTTATCTAAACAGGAGTTTCAGCAAGCCTGATCGCAGAAAAGCAAGTTGGGAGAATTATTTTTTTTATTCCCCAAACCAGGCTCCTCCAAACATGACAGTCATGTTTCTGTACAAGAGATATGCCAGTGTCTTTTAAAAACCTCAGCTTTAGTTAGAAACTCCCTTAACTGGCCATAAAGTATTCTCAGAACTGGAAAATTCTGCCTCTCTTATGCTATAACTAAAAAATATAAAATCGAATGGTTGAAAATGTCCCGTTAACTGTACTAAGTTATAAAAGCAAATTAAGAAACAACATTCTAAAATCTTTAATTCTGCTCCAAAACGTGCAATGCAGATAGTACAAGACACTAACTAACAAGTTCCAATTAAAAGAAACTATTGCTGTCTTCGGCTGTCATCTCAGTCATTTTTATTTTGTATTATTCCACCTTAGCCCAACGTGCATTTTGGGCTCTTAGGAACATTACTTTCTTCTTGCTTATAAAAATATCTTCCTTTTCTACTACATCATGATAATGGTAAAGATATACTACAATCTGTGGACTAGTATTACTAACTAAAATCTACTTTACAATTTCAATTGAAATGAATTCCAAGGAGTGCCCAACTTGACCCAGCTTTGCCAGCTGCCAAAGACGGCATCGATGAAGATAGAGAGAGAGAACTCACACAGAATATCAGCAGGGAACATCCAGAGGTGTTCCAGCAGGGCTTGCTGGCATAAGGAGATATAAGTACCAAAGACAGCATCATTAGAGAGTTTTGTTCTTGTACCATAGTTTTTGAGTGCACAAACAAAACCAGATAATATCAAAATAGTACAGAGAAAAAGTTTTTTTTTTTTAACACTATAATAGAAAATAAATTGAAATTTAACAATGACAATGTAAGTGTGAATTACAACATTTCATTCGCTGAGTAAAATCTGTTATCCAGCACATATGGCCCGTAAGATCAGCTACTGGTCTACATTCCTTGCAATACCTATGCACTGTGAAGTGACAGCCTTAACTTGGAATTTTATTTGTCTGTAAGTTTAGAAGCTTTGTGATAAATATTTCTACATAATACACTTCATCAGAATGGATAAAGAGAAGAATTCAAAGTCAGAAATGATGGAGGATGAATGTACACATGTGGAATAGCTGTGGTGCCACAGGATGCAGCATGGAAGCTAGTCATTGTCAGAACTAGAGAACAGGAGGCTTAGGTCAGAAATTTCTTATTCTGCTAAATCCTCAAAGCCTTTCATCTCTTTTCATGGTCAGATAAGGACCACAGCCTGGTTGTTTGCTCTGGGAACAAGAGGTGCCCTTACGACAAATCTTTATTATAAAATAAGTCTCTTCATAAAATGCATCAGTAACTTCTTCTCATAGGTAGTGTAAGAGCAGTGATTAGATGCCCATTCTCAAATATTTAAATACACATTATGCAGAGGTATAATGCTACATCTGATAATATCTCCTTCGTCATTATGCCTTCACTCTTAACTGATCATTTACAATGCTGCTTGTACTAGTTTGTGTAGCCATCATCTCCAGTAATCACATTAAAAGGTAAATACATTACAGGATTTAATCAGATGACATGCTCTTTTAATACACTGTTTTTTGATCAAAGGTCAGACATATTTTCTTTTATTTACCCTACAATTGCAGTAGTAAACCAAAATAATCTTAAAAAGATCACGAGCACAGGTGTGATGATGATTTCTTTGATCACCTCAGTCCAAATGAAGATTATATTTAAGACACAAGCACACCCTTCAACATTCACATGCAAAATAAAAGAGGTCAAAGTAAAGAAAAAATCACCCTGGTTATTTTGCCTTCCGAATTTTTAAATATTTTCCCAACATCTCAGCAAAATTATGCATTTTAAAAAGACTGCAGGCACTGAAATGATTGTCAGTCATGCAAATAATCACTTACTTACACTGTATGAGTTTGGTTTGGATAAAGCAAATTACCATTTGAAAATAACTTGAAAAACACTCTGGGCTAAGAGCTTGCTTTATAAATTTTAGCTTGGCCACAATTTTTCTTAACCTTTTTCTCCTCAATCTCCATTCAGTCACTACAGTAATACAGACTAAATTAAAAAACAGCATTCAGTTGCCACAGGTGCATTCAACATTATTTAAAGCATGATCTTGTAAAGAAATAGTAAATATTGGCTGCAGCTGAAGGTCAAAAACCAAACTTATACAGAAGCTCTCCTCTCCTACGCTTCCCTTCTTTCTGTGCTAATAATACTGCTTCTTGCCTTAAAAAGAATAGAACTTATATCCAGAGGTAGTTTTTGACTCAAATGTATGTTAGAAATAACAGATTACAGCTGGTATTGATCTGTGCTTCTAATTACTCTGCTGAGAAAGTTGTACAGTCACACAGTTATGTTTATGAGCGTCTTAGTTTTGTCCATCTGCTGCTGAAAATAGCTTTTCAATACGATGTCAAGTGCAACAACCACAATAGAAACATGAACAGTGTCCTGCTTTGTGAGATGAGAATTAACATGAGAGCTGGACATTAACAAGAGCACGTGATGAGACTTTCCCACTTCACCACTTGGGTAGCAGACTACCACATTTACCAGAGAGATCTTCTGCTTTCTTAGCAGAAACCTTAGAGACATGGTCTCTAAGAAGCCAAGGGCGATCCTCAGAGAAGTACAGGTACAGATCTCCACTGCCATGCAGACAGCCAAGGCCCTAAGCAACACCGGAGGATTTTCATCCACTTGACAAAAATATAACTTTAAAGACTTAACTTCAGGCATTGATTTTTAAGGGATTTGCATCAGTGCTTTAGAATATGTTTACCATGCAACTGAAATGCCAACTTTGCACCATAAACATCAATAGAGTGCATGGCCTGAGACTTAAAATCTCTGCACCCCAAACTACCACAGCCATACATTTAGTCCTTGGAGAAACTTGAAGTACAAGCTAGTTGGGACAAATATCTCAAGTGTGACCAGAAGTTACTACCAGACCAAAAGCTGGACTCTTGCAGAGTCATGACGCTGTTTTCCACCCCTATTTCAGCAAAAAATGTACCCAGCATCATGAGTTTTTTAAGAGTATAATCAAATTGCAGAATCATACTATCTCTATTTAGTACCGGTCCCACTGAAGCAAAGTTCCTGTTCGGTGGGAGGAGAGCTCCTTGTAATAGGAAAAACAATTGTGCCAGGTTTAATCAAAAGTGAAAAGGATCTGGCGAATGTTCCCTTTGAGCCACATAACCCACTGCTAATTTCAAGATGGGCTCTGAAACAAGGGTAATAAAAAACGTCCTTCATAGTAACTGAGGAAGACTGAAGAGCAACTGCAACTGCAGCTAATGCCAAAATCTGCAAGTCTGCTCTGTGCTACTGAAATGCTTTTCACCTACCTGGAAAGCAATAAAATAAGAGGTAGGGGAGGGAGGAGGGAATAAAATCCCACTACAACATACCAAGGGAAGTATAGCCTCTTGACTACAGCCTTATCGCTTTTACTGTTCTCTAGAATTTCTTTCTCCTCCTTGACCTCTCCTGCACAAACAAATAGATGGAGCTGAGGCGCAGACAACTTTTTAAAAACTGAAACAAGTGGGAAATTATTCACGCTGAGGGATGGAAGTTTGTACGACACGCTTGGCAAACCTGCCGGGTCCCAGGGCGGGTGGATCAGATTCTGCCTGAACAGCCCCTGATTATTGAAAGACACTGATCAATCGAGGGGTTGTGCTCATTAACAAACTCCTTACTTAACAATGCCTTAACTGATTAGTTAAAACTTCACAATAAATAGGTAGTTTTGACAGACTGGAGGCAATTTATGACATGGAAAATGCACTGACCTGCTCACATCAGGAAACCTGACTGGAAAGTAAAGAACTTGGCACTTTGGTCTGATTATTTTTTCCAAATCCTTTGGTCTGTGGTCAGGAATCAACTTCATAAATTTTCCAATGGATGTAAGAAACGATTCCATATTAAAAGCAGAGTTGAACACCACAACATCAGCAACCAAACTGTAAAAAGTGGTTAAGATTAATGAACACACTGCTGCTGCAAAAAGAATGGAGTTATTTCAAATGCAATGAAAACAGGATACACATTCTCACAGGCAAAAGATACAAGTGGAATGTCAATATCAACCTTTTCAGGTCAATTAGAAGTAGCATATATAGCTTAATTAGAAAAGTTCAGATTTCTATTTATACTTTGAAATATTTTTGAACTTTTTTTCTTAAACTGAATAAAAATATATTATTACCAATCTAAAGGAGCAAATCCAATTCTATCCATAGATCACTTTTTTATTCATAACATAGTAAGACTGATATTACCACAACTGTTTCTCAAAAAACACTAAAAACAGGTAGATAAGGCACATTGTCATATGACTTAAGTAGAACTAAACTTGGGATGAAGAAAAAAATTCCTTATGGAAAATCCTTTTACTGAAGGACAACTTACCTTTGGTTAACCTACCTTTGACTGACCAAGTGGGTCAAGTAGCAAGATCCTAGAGAATTATAACTCTTTTTTTAACCTATGCATGCATAACCCTGATGAAAAGTGCATGCACTAAACAAAAAATACATAGCAAACAATATAAGAAATAAGGTTTGATATATTAATACTGATGCATTAATACATATTGTGTTAATACTGATTAATACAATAATATTGATGTATTAAATATACATACATTGTTTATATATTTATACATTGTTCCTTAGTGCTGTAGTTTAAAGCCAACCAGATCTAGAATTTTAAGATGCAGTTAAAATAATAATTTAGGATTTTTTTCTCGAATGGTTGGTCTGGCAAAAGCAGGAAGCTACCAAACCTCTGCAATGCCCGCAGTGCATCCAGGCAGCTCCGACACCACCTCACCTACGCTGGCAAGCACGCAGTGCTGCCGGGGGGAAGCGTGCTTTAGGGCCAGTGGGTTTTCTCCCTATGTTACACAGTGCAACACGGACCCATGGGTTGTAAGATACATTGAGGACACGTGTGCGTAAGTCACTGGGCTGGTGAAAAGTGTATTTGAGGTGAGAGCCTGCCATTCATCCTCACGGTCAAGAAAGAAAACTGACACTGCTCCCCGGAGCAGCAGGAGCCAGCAGGAAAAGCAAAAAACCACGGGAGAGAGAAATCATCCTTTTCAAGCAGGCCACGGGAGTCAAAATGTTTTCCGGCATCCCACACACTTCCCTGCCCGTGATTTTTTACCCTTTGCTTCCCGAGACTTCACAGCAACGATGCAGCCACCTTCCTGCGCTGACTTACAGATGGCACAAGGCAAGAGGAGCCCCAGCTGCTCTGCTGCTGGCACGTAACAAAGGCTCCACACATCTCCACCTCTGCTCGTCTTGTACATTGAGCCTCGCCTGTCCAGCTTTTTCCTGGAGCCTCTGCAGATCACCGCCAAATTAGAAAGCTCCTGTCAGCCCTGCAGCCTGAGCAACTACAGGGAAAGGAGTTTCACCTTTGAAAAGTGTGATTTTATTACCAGGGTTATATCAGCCCTTTGGAATCATTAACGACAAAAAAAAATCTTTCTTAATGATTGAAGAAGGTTCCAAGAGTTCCAATTTCAATTTTCTCCAAAACATCTAAGCAAACTGCACGGAAAAATACAATTGGAAATATTCAGCTAGAAAAATATATCTTGGAAAGATGTGCTTTCAAGTTTCTGGTATTTCTAACAGATTTGGAAGATGGCAAGATGGCATTTCTTTGCAGATGACCACTAGGTAGTTACAAACGATATAGAGGAGATGGCTGCTATTTGCTGTTAAAAATGGGGTTTCTGCAGCAAGAAAAATGAAAGATGAACATTATATAATTACACAGAGAAGCTATTGGAGGCTGAAGGAAACAAAATGGAGCATCTATACAATTCGTTTGGGGGGGGGGGAGGCAAAAGAAGATACTTTTATTATTTTAAAAATGCCTGTTTTGAGGATAATGAATGCCAGCTTACAATAGAAGTGTGAAAAATAACTCCTCGAAGTAGTTGCCTCAGTGCCAGAAAAAGACCTTTTAACGTTGTAAAATCTGAAAATGGCTGCTACGCTACTATTTTCAAAAGGTCTTTTGCTCTCCTCTCCCGCTCTACTGCTCAGCAAGTGAAACGTGTTGAAACTGCAGGGGC
Source organism: Anser brachyrhynchus (assembly GCF_964034855.1). Taxonomy (NCBI): domain Eukaryota; kingdom Metazoa; phylum Chordata; class Aves; order Anseriformes; family Anatidae; genus Anser; species Anser brachyrhynchus. Next base: position 37,905,050 of record NC_137701.1, read on the forward strand.
AGCAGCAGCTACGGGATGGTTAGAGCATACCCAGATCATTTCCTGGAAAATTTGAGTATCAACCAGCTTATATCATGATGCAAAAGCCTAACTTACATCTTAAAATGCTCAATCCCTAGTCCTAATAATTCTCCTAACAGCAGATAGGTAAGAAAGATCATTCAAATCAATTTGCTTCAGCTCAGTTTTGCTGTTTCACTTAGGTTTGTACAGAGTGTAACCACAAAGCTTTTCAGTGTTGCCGTTATTAACTTCTTTCATTAACTCAGATTCAAGAAATACATTTGTTTTTAGCAACAATAAAGGACCGCAGCCTTTAAAACGTCTGGGTATTTTAGTACTGCTCAATTTCTGAATACCAGATGAAAGAAATATAAGGATTTATCTGGTGTGTTTACTGCCCTCTCTTCACAAGAAAAGTGCTGCATTACATTTTAATTTCTGTTTATTTCCCTAAAACCCTCTATATAATTTCTGTTGGATGCAGTAAAAGCTATGGCCGAGCTGAAGATGCTTAGCTGGAGCTTTGCTAAGTGTACGTGAAACAAAGCATCTCGCTCGCTATGGCCAAGGCACTGGGCCAAACCTGCACGACGAACAGGTAAGCCACAGCAGGCAGCACGGTACTGCTGGACTTGTATAAATTGAGATGAGTGCATGGTTTGGGCCAGAGCCCGTTTACCAGCTTCTCTTGGGGTCTCTGCTTGTACCTCTGTTTGCTACAGGCTCACCGTTTGAACGGAGGAGGACTCCTCGAGCTGGCAATGCCGAACATCTGTACGTAGAAGGACACATTAAATAACACGGAGAGGTGCGAGGAACACATACCATGAAAGAATCTGGTTGTATCCGTACTGAAAATCCCTTTCCTTCCAGTTCTGGACAGGATACGCCAATTGGTTCTCATGGAAGTAGAGGACCTTTTTCAATTTGCCCAGGTCAGGGCGCAGGGCAGCGAGTTCAGCCAGGTTAAGCACCGAGCTTGCAAAGAGGATCCTGCAAACAAGGAGAGCAGTGTTCACCGCCTGCGAGCGTGCTCGCAGGGGTCACCCCTTCCCCTTTGCCTCCCCTTCTCCCCCCCAAGAAAAACATAACCCCTATAGGGACACATCAATAGCTAAGCCTTAATACCATGTAGCAGCATTCGAAGTTTTGATCTCTTAAAAAGCAGCTGCTAAGAACCCAACTAGAAAAGCACTGAATCTCATTGGTCTTCCCGGCTCAGTTACAGAGAGATGCAAAATAAAAAAGCTGGATGGATTTTATTGAAAAAGGCAAGAAAAGCCGTATCTGAAGGACAAATGGAACAAAGATAAGGCTGACTAGGGAATACTTTGCTTGCCAGTTTCATTACACTTTACTTCTTTATGCAACCAACTACTGAAATTCAATATACGAGCAGGAATGGCACATGTTCCTGTTATGACATAAACCTTTTTGATTTATGCAGTACACTTATCTAGTGTTGTCTTTTTTTTTTTTGCCCTTTTCCTGTGTTTTATTTTCTCATTTTTATGAGGTATGCTATATAATGAAATGTTTGTATCCTTGCACCCCAGTCTCGCCATAGCACTCTTGCTACTCCACAATCCACTGCGTTGCTCACATCCTTCAGGTATATCAGGCAGGCACAAACAAAGCTAACAAGCTGCTGTCTTAGCCTTTTATAACTAAACAGGCTATCAGAAAATGAACGTATTTAAATGCCTACTATAAATTTGTGACCCTGCTCAAACCAGTGGCGAATTTCCCCAAATTTCTCCAGGACTGCGCGAGTGTTTCATCCCCTGCCTAGCACATCTTTCAAATAAACTGATTTCTGAAGCTACAGAGAGCTGCAGACACTCATAGTAAAAAATTCTCATCAAAAACATTAAAAAAAAAGAAGAGATCAGGCATTCTATTGTACATAAAACATTAAGCTTCCATATAGTATTTTTAAATGCAGCACAATTCTGACTTTTTTTTTTGCTATGCACCATTTCAGTAGTTCAGATTCAGAATTTGATGTACGAAATGTTTAATTCTTTTAAAATCTTTTCAATTTCTTCCTATTTTTGCATAGATTTAGTGTTCAAGTTTACTACCAAGCTGCCATCACTAATATTATAAACTTCCAACTCTGGCTGACAAAACTTGTGCATTTCCCCAAAGAACCGTATATATATAAACATATATAATTATATCACCTAGGCTAATATACACTGTCTTTAGGTAATCTGCATCCAGAGAACAAACGCTTCCTAGAGAACAGATCCTGTATCCATCTTAATCAACGTGAGTCAATGCTAATCTGGAAGGCTTACCAAAGTAAGAGATGAATGTTATTGCCTTGTTCATCAAATATTTGGTTTTTCTAAAGGGACTGTCAAACAGAATGGCAATTAAGATACGAGCAGTGGTTTATTATGAGCCGTACAAAGAGCAAAAAATAGTTTTTCGGTAAGTCATCACTTATTTGTCACGAGGAGTAACAAATGGCCTGGGGAGCTCACAGTGGCCTGGTGGCAGATTCAGAGCAGAGGCTTTGAAATCAAAGCTTCCCACAGGCGGTACGATGCGCCTGCCCAGAGATGGTTGGGAGCGAGTTTAGGGTGACAACGAAAACCAGCAGGAGAAAGCACATGCCACATACTCCACAAATAAGATTAATGGCTACTTGGGAAGATGGTGGCTATTTCTGGGGCGCGTCGTACCTTATCCGTCCTTTCCATTCCACTGATTTCTCCGAAAACCTCTTTCTGTGAAGAGTTCGGGAGAAAACTGAGCTGATACAGGACAGTGCCTATGCGCTTGGCTGCGTTTGAATGAGGAAAGGAAAAAAAGAGATGGCACATTGGGACTGAAGGCAGGGGAAGCAGAGCAGGACATGAAGACAAGGGTGGGAAGAGCACGGAGGGGGTGTCAAGGTCAAGGGGACGACTGGAGAGACAAGGGCAGTGGGGAGCACGACGAGAAACGAGAGCAGAGATCCCAGCTTGGGCATCACCACACGGCTCTGAAATACCTGAACCCACTCAGATGGACAAAGGAGTAACTAGCAGAGGGAGACGAAAAAGGTGGTTATATCCACGGGAAAGGAAAATAATTCTTGTGGTACTGGTTTAGACAAACTAAAGAAATCCAGCAGCAGCAGCAGGGAGCTGCAGGCTGGCTTTAGTAAGGCAGGAAAGGACAAAAACTTGGAAAGCTTGCAAGAGGCAGGCCTATATTTTCTACAGCATAAATGGGAAGTGCTAGGAATTAACAAGCAGATCACTTATCACTGCCCAGCTCATAAATAAACCAGTGTCAAGAGAAAATTGTTGCAATTACTAGCAAACTCAGATTTAGACCCTGAAATGACACTGCTTACGTTTCTTACACCAAAAAAGCGTCGAATCGGTAACGGCACCAGAAGACACCCCCCTCGTCCACCTGCAGTTCTCGGCGCTTCCAGGACTGAAGGCAACAAACACGAGCTGCTCTCCTGTTTGTTTCTTTGCCGGCGTAAAAGCTGCTAACTACCAGCAATAACCAATTTCTTCGGCTTTGCAAGCCCTAAATAACACCTGACAGCCCGAGTCACCGCGAACATGCCCAGGGAGCAGCCGTGGACGTGGCTAATGGACTCACGCAGGGCACTGGAGGATATGCTGCGCCGCATTTCCACTTAACACCTATTACAAGGGGAAGAAGGGAAAGTTTATTATAATGTAACGTGCGACATAAATATATGTCAGTTGTCATTCCGTGTGACATCAACTTCCATTTTACCTCGGGTTATTATTTAAGCAATAAATTCTAACAAGGTGAGCTTTCTGTATCCGGGAGGTAGAGACACAAGGTGATAGCAAGAACGCTCCGAACATGATAATTCCTGACAGCTGCTGCTTGAGCACAAGTTAAATTGAACAGTTTATCTCAGCATAAAGATGTTATAAGGTTTTATGTTTAATTTAAAAAAATTAACATAAAACCCAGAGAAAGCAGAGTTAGGCAATCTTTCACAAACATGACATACTACAATCACTGTATAAGCTGGATTAGTACTTATTACCATGCTACTAGAGAATTAAGCTGTTTTTAGACCACCAAAGAGCTTTAAATTGCAACTTTTGTCTCTGTAAGAGAAACCTATATTTAAAACGTCTGCTAAATTCAAATTAACTGCTACATCATTAACTCGCCACCTCACGAAAAAAGAAAAAAAACACAACACATTTAAACTGCCATTATAGTATCCTTATCTAGGCCTATTGATGCCGTATAATGGATGCAGGACCCCTCGCTAAGTACACCGGGCGGCTCGTCACAAAGCTGAAGGTCATGCTCGTAACGCCCCAGCTGTCCCCTCCGAGATGTCCCCAGGCTCTTTCCACCCCCAGGACCGCGGCACGCACAGCAGCACCGGCGCCTGGAGCCCGGCCAGCTTTCGGGGCCACCATCCGCACAAGCCCCGGTCTTACGCTAAGCCTGGGCTTAATTCGAAGCACTTAATAGCCCGCCCGACTTCTGAGGGCCTACTTAGGTGAATTAAGTTAAGCGTGTGCTTAATTTATACAAATGTTCAGGGGAGGGAGGCTGAGCACGCTTGCAGGCTCAGAGCTGGGATGCGTATGGAGAGCAACCTGACCTTTGCTATTGTCTTTCACGTTATTTTACTCCAAAGGACTGAAAAGCAGTAAAATTAAAAATAAAAAAGGAAAGGCTTCTATATTACCAGCAGACAAAACGCCTGATACAGGTTTCCATTTATATCAAGCAAATTACAGCAGTGAAGGTGCTAAAGTATATTTATTTTGTTTAATAAATCTTCTTCATGTCACGTAACCATGATTTACTCTTTTATGAAACTGCCCTAAATCTTTCAATTAAATTCCCATGCAACCTAACTAAAAACACATTTCGCCTTCCCCCTGGGAGACCACACAGCGCATATTTACCTATCTGTGGATCTAGAGACTGAACTGTCTGATTCCCCGCGTTTACAGCACAAAGTGGGCTTAAAGCAGCAGCTGATGTGTACTGGGACCGTTCCTGGCGTCGCCGCGCAGGTGCCCCGCAGCCGGCCCTGCCTGGCGAGGGAGGATTGCTGGAGGGCGAGATCCCGTGGCGGCAGCGCCGACGCTCCTGCGCTGCAGATGAAATCAAAGTCCATGAATCTGTGCTGCAAAACAACCACATTCACATCAAACCGAGTCTATGATTGAAGACATGGCCGTCTAGAAAACACGCACGAGCGCTCTCCGTTTGACGCAGCGTTATGGCAAAGCAGCGCTAGATTTGGATGTCACTGCCAACAGGGGCCTGTTAGGGGAAAGAGGTACCCGGAAAAGGGCTGCTCATCAGGCAGCTCTTGCCAAATCGACGCTCCCTTGTTTTTCAGGAGGGCGGTGTGAGGCTGGAAGCAGCCCTGTGCAGAAATGTACAACTAAGCCTTGACCACATGGAGTGGACAAATACCCCCCTGCTCCTCATGAGGCATTAACTGCTTCGCACTCACCGAACTCCAGATGACACTGTACCTATATATTAGTTCCTGACGTTTCAATCGGAAGGCCTAACACCATGTAGCACGCAGCCGTGAACCCTCAGGCCGTGTCCCAAAAGTGGCTTTATTCTGGATGGGACGCGGGACTGTGCCATGCCCCGCTGTGCTGTCCCCTCAAACCTCTGCAAAGAGCCACGGAGCAAGTAGAGGAGGAGAAGCGTGACCAGAAGCAGTCACCTCGAGAAACATGAGTTTCATGTGGTGTCTTCAAGCTCCACAAGGGCAAACCCCAGGGCTTTGGTTCCTCCATCCCATCGCCAGCATGCAGTCCCCTTGGTTTCAGCCCAGCAACTCAGACAAGTCCACGGATTTGGCTGAAAGTTATTTTTCAAGGGTAAACTGTACATCAAATAGAATTATTAATGCGTGCAATACTAAACAGAGTGGTTATTTTCATTTATCACACGTGTTTTTATACGATCAACTTGCAGAAGTTGCATTTTTATCACTGTATCAAGAATACGCAAATTGCGATCAGAAAATGCTCTTCCATTTTCCATTAAACAATAGATGACTCTGAATTTCTGAATAATAAATACTAATAAATGGTAATATACGACTGTATACAATATAATAAAAATAAATTAATTCTAATGTTTTTGACATGGAATGTACAAATGTCAAAAATGCTTATTGATATGATAACATATATCTCATAAATTAAGTTCTAATAGATAGAGCATAATTTGAGATGTTTACAGAAATAATTAAGTCTTACTATTTTGACGGTCTTTATTTTTCAGAACAAATCACAAGGGTTGTCATGCCTTTCATCTTAATTAGGCCATGTGTTTGTCTTATTTATTTGTTATGTACTTTCATGAACGTTTACAAATATTAATCGTAAAGAAAAATATTTTTCCCTCTTGCAGTAATTACTATACATACATATAGTACATAACAATGGATTTTCATGGCTGCCACCAGCTCAATAGTTTGGGATTTGGGGGTTGCCTTGTATATTAAAATACACTAGAAATGAATACTTTGTTTTGAACTCTCACTACCAATCTCCTTTTGATATTTTTATTCAAAAAACACTCTCTCATTTAACAGTACACTACTTTGGACTGCGGTTGAAATCCTTTTCCCTGCCGTGTCAGACCTTAGCTACATTTTCCAAAAGAATTTACTACCTAGAAATCAAATTTTCCCATTTGTTGTATATTACCAAATCCCAAACAACGCTCTAAGCCATCTGCATGAACATCTGCCATGCGATGTACCTGGAGCGGAGGGGGCTGCGTGTCCAGCCCCATTACTGCAGGTCCCATCCTTCCCTGCCTCTCGCCCACGCTTCCAGCCCTCTGTTATGCCCCCAGGTAGGATGTCCCAGAGCCCCCAGTCTCAACCCGCTGTCCTCACTGATGTTATTCACCAACACTAGGTATATAAAATAGCAATTCTCTCACCTTTACAATAATCAAGGGGCTACACAAATGCAGTATTTCATTTGTAAATTATTTAGGTTCTCTGTCAATTCCTTCTTATCCCCATGAATGTTTATCTCAACCAAAGTGTTTTCATACAATAAAACCTCAAAAATCCATTTTTAGGGGCCAAATTCCTAGCTTGACAGAACTATTTGAGAACTAGTCTTAAACACTTACCAGTATTTTCTATTACCTTTAACTCAAGAGACTGGAAATGATGTGAAAGCAGTTAAAACTAATTTTCTATTTAACACTGAGAAGTGAGCTTGAAAGAGGCTCTTTGAAAGAGAGACTTTTTAGGGAGGTGTCCTATTTTGTTTGGATTGCTTTGGTTTTTAGGCAACAGCACTGAGGCTTCTTCAGTTTTATTAAGTGTGTGGTACTATTTTCTTTCCCTGATTTGTAATTAAATTTGGCTTCAATTAATTACTGACAGATGCACATTCTTACTTCAGTGGCCAGATTGTTCACCATGGGCTACATCGGCCTCTCTGCTTCCATGAAGAGAGAGGTCGAGACCAAGCAGCTCTTGCTGCGGCGATGGAGGAAGGAGAAAGCCACGAATCCACATCATCTTCCTTGTTCAGACCTCACACTGTCGGCACTAAATAACGAAGGAAAGGCATCTTATTAGATCAGAACATAACCAAATCAGGGAAAGGTAGCCAGCGGTGGATGGCTTGTGAGAGATGCATAGACTAACTGCTCAAATATATGCTGTGAGATATATTTGCAAGAAGGTAAGAAGCAAGAAAAAGAAAGTACAAGAAAAAGAAGACAACTATTGAAAATAGTTGGTAAATATAGTCCTGGTAAATATACAGGATGTGGGAATGTATCGTGAAAAGACTTTTTTAATGGAAAAGATTTCTAAAACTGGTGTTCTACTCAAACTAACCAGGTAACACTAGAATGGCATTGTTTACTGCTTTAAAGTCTGCACATTCATTTAACTTGGTGTCTTATCTGTCTAATTCTGGAACAAAAAAACAATATGTCAAATGACTGGCATGCAAAATGCTACTGTTCCTACCACCCAAGGGGTGGTACGCATCACAACATTAGCATTGCTGATGATGAGCAGTGAAGAAACGTTGAGGACAACTACTTCGTGTCAGATGGTGCTTACTGAAGGGGGCTTGAAATTTCATTTAAATGAAGAAACAGGTATTTTTTCTATTTTTTTCTGTAATGACTACATTAGGGGTTTTTTCATGGTGGTATACACTCAGCACATGGGTACATACAGTGCATGCACACGATGCTCTGCAGTGTAGAGCGCCCTTACACACAGACCTTCTCCTGAGCCCTACGAAGACAACACTTAAATGGCAACACCACGTCAGGGCTGGAATGCAGAATGCGAATGGAGGAGTTGCCGTGCAGGTTTCTCCATGCCAAGGGAATGATTTCTACCCAGGAAGCTGCCAAGTAACTGAGGGAAGCGACTGAGCATTTCCAACCATTGGAGACGCAACACCCTGAGCACCTAGAGCTGGAAAACGCCAAATCTTTCCTTCGATATAATATGCAACAAGTACTATTTTCTCACTGAACTCATCTTTGCATTGAATATATGCTTCCACGTGAATACGTACGTTGAGACTTCAGCAAATTTCAAAGCATGGCTATTTTTTTTTTTTCATGGTGCACGTGTTAGCTAAGTAGGATAGTGTTATGTCCTGGGGTTTGGGCTGCTTCGGCACAGGAGCTTCCCGGCATCCCTGCTGCAGGGGTAACACAGGCACACAGGAAGGGCACGGTGCCCCAGCACTCTGCTCCCTGCCCATCGCTCCTGGTGTGCACTCTACAAACAGGAGGTAGAAAACAGCAAGAGCAGAACGTGACAACTTGAACGCTTTTAAGAGGAGCAAGTTCCTTTCCTTGTCCTTCTTGCCTTGCCCGGTGGCGGGGAAAAAGTGACTGACCTGAAGCCAAAGAAGCTGATAAATGCAGTGACTCTTCAAAGGCAGGGTAATAGCTTCTCTTACAGTGATGGAAATGGATCCAGGATGACAAAGAGTCATCATCATAGATATATGGTCTTCACTGCGAGTGAGATGGATTTATCCCAATCAAGGGGAATCAAACTTAGTGCAGCACACAGCCACCCACCAAAACCAGTGAGAGTTTCACCCAAGAAAGGCATCCATGAATGGAGTCACTGATGAATGAAAGGTGAAGTAAAACAATGGCCGATTCCCCTTTATTTGAAAAAGCTTTGGCAAACTCAAAGCTCAAATCTTCTCCCAATTTTCACATTTACACATTTTATATTTTAAAACATCAGAAAACCCATGCACTTTGCACAATCGCAGAGAAGATGGGCAGGGTCTCAGCAGACCGGTTAGCAGTTTTACATTTCGAGTGCCCCCAAAATTCTGTTCTCCAAAACATTCCCGACTGCCACCTGTTTTGTATGTTGCTTTAGGCGCTTTGATATGTAAACACTTTTTTTTTTTTTTTTTGCAAATTTCAAGACAATCACTGAAAGGACCTTAGTTTTCTTAGCAAATGGATTTCAGATTTTTATAATATTCCATGGTTCTGATTTCATCTCAGATAATCTATAAACGTCAAGTCCTTCTAAAAATATTTTTATGGAAGCTAATGCTCTTGCAGCTAATTTTCACAAAAAATCCCATTGAACAGTATCAATCCAAGGCAAAGCTACTGCTTAAGAATGGGGACCTCAAGAAAAGCAGGATTCTTCCCAGAAAACTAATACAGCCCTCGAAAAAACTCAGACTGTCATAAAACCTGAGCAGCTGGCAACTCTGTCACCATGAAGTATCCATATGGAAGACCGAGATGTGTCAAACTACCCAAAACGAGTTTGGATAGTGCAGAAGATGGAATAAATAATTCAGTATCTTCAACACTTTCAACAGCAGGTAGTAGATATGCTACCTGCTTCTACAACGTGCCAAAATGTAACATGCGAGTGAGAGCGAGAGAGAGAATGTGAGTATCTCCAACCTGTTTTCATGAGGAGATTTTGCTCGAGGAAGTTCTCTTTTTAGAGGCATATGATCCGTATCAGATGTTTGTCAGGAGCAGGCAGCACTACAGAACATTAGGAATAACTTAGTAACTTTAATACATATTCACAAAGTGCATACTGCCTCATACATTTCTATCTATGCGAGTATCTTAACCAAATGCAACAAAAATATCAGGGAAGTGCAAATATTTATTTTTCCCCTTCACATTTCTATAATGCAAGTTGCTGTGGCATAGTGACAACCTTCCTGCCTTAATACCAACTGAGCAGACCACTCAGGATGATCAGCTGAACTTGCAATCAGAACCACAATTTACATGTTTCTGCTCTGCGTTCGTGCAACAGCTCCACCATAAAACTGTACTTTGCAGAGTCAGTCTTCCTCCTTCTTGTAACAGCGACACGCTGGCGTATAAACATACACTGTTTATACTTGCAGAAGATAAAGCAACACTTCTGTTGCCTACGAAATTAAAATACAGCCATTTCGTGCTTTAAAATGACACACAAACGTGTGTGTTGTAAATAAATAAGCAAGCTCAACTAGAAGAGAGGTGCATGTCAGAGCACGCTAGTCAGAAGCCTGCAGGAGAGCAGTGCTCTCTGATTTGGTCAAAAATCAAGAGTTGTAGCTTTCAAATAGGAGCATGGGGCAGCTCGAGCTGCTCACCATCCCCGAGGACCAGGGCCACTGCAGCATCTGGCGGCGCGGCTGCTCCTCCTCCAGCTCCTCCTGTCCACAGAATGTGACGCTCGTGGGGACAGAGGCTGCAGGAGAGCCTCTCTCACCGCTAGGTACCAAACCCCTATGGGGAGACGTTTCTCAACCAGCACTTCACTGAGCACCTAGGGACAGCGGGTAGAGCAACATTCAGAAGCGTATCAATAGAGAAAATTTCAGTCTTTGACTATCGCACGGCATTTTCAGCCACTAGCCCTTCCTACGAGATGATTTCTGAACTTGGTAAAGCCCACACTCGCTACCAGCCTTGAACGATCACACCGAAATGGCTGAATGGCCAAATGAAGTGAGATTTTCAAAGAAGTGAGACAAACGCTCTCCTAAATTCAAAAGCTGCCAAACATATTTCATCAAACTTTCAAAAAATAATTGTTTTGTCTGTTCTGAATTAAGCTGTAAGTGGTTAAAGAGAGGTTTCTCTACAAACATGGCTAAAGATCACAAAGGGGAGCATTTGGACTGAATGGAACCCTTCAGTTGTGTATTTCTTAAATAAAACTTGCAACATGCCTGGCATATACCATAAGCTGATTTATTTCCATTTACGTAACGTGTTTTTTCAGTGTAATCTGAATTGATGCCCTATCATTTTATTTCACGTTATCACAACAGGCCTTTCTCTGTAACGCTACCAGCAAAAGGGAAGGAAAAAAAAAAAACCAACTCTCAGCTTTGCTGCCTGGGCGAGGCAGCTCGCTCTGCAACGTGGCTGGAGCTCCTCACACGGCACGTGGGGACCAACGCAGGGACTCGCAGAGCGGTGCAGAATTTGAAGGGAATGTGCTAAGCTTACAGCCAGAGCACTTGGCAGCTCTGAACCCGAAGCCTTTTGCCCATTTTTGAAATGTTCTCCAGGTCCTGGCTAGAAGTTCTGCAGATTTGACCACTGTGCTGTTACGTTACAGTCAAGTTTGGTCAATTTTTACAATACTGAGACAATCCCCAAGTAAGCAAACTGAACCCCAATGCTGCAACACTGAGATTTCCTGCCCTGTGAAAAAAAATCTAATAATAAAGTAACACTCTAAAAATAATGCTTTTAGGCTTCCAGATATTTTTAAATTGTTTTCCCAACTTATCTCATGTGCAACCATGGCATTGTGAAACTTCTGAAATCGTTTTATGATTAAATAAAGCGCCCAGCTCTGAACGCCCATTATTCCCCAGTAACGTGTAAGGGAAATACCAGTGTGAGAAGAATATACCAGACGCTTTCTAATCTTTAAGATTCAGAAAGTGAGGCCAAAGCTTGCTTATCGAGGGCCATGAAGAGAATCAGTGCCACAGTGAGAACTCGGGAGCCCAAGCCAGAGTTGAAGATAAGAGGAAGTCACGGTCTGGTGATTTAATCAATCCCTATATTATCATGTCACTCTGCCTACATATCTTACGGACCCTGCTCACCACGGTACCTGACAGACTTCCTGAATGAAATGTTATCTTCATGAGACCATGCGTAGTGATTCAGTAGTTTCAGATATCGTATTTTCAGGCAGAGAGAGTATGTGTATATGCACATATGTTTGTATGCATTCGCACACAAACGTAAGTACACAGACAACACACATCTATACTACATATATTTATATTTATGTTATATACATTTGAATGCATAGATTTACCCACACTTCCGTCAAATTCCACAATATAACTGTTGAATACTACATTCTGAATTAAGCTATTTAAACCATGGCCAGGAAAATTGTTGACAACAGCTAATTTGTTATTGGGAAAAGATCGTGCAGCTCTCTGCCACAGAAAGCTAAAAATCTGTTCGAGGTGTCTGGTCGACAAGCTTTCATATCTGCAGACACTGAGCGAAGTGAAATACTTTTGGTCAAGGTCTCCAAATAACACAGTTTTTCCGGTGATGCCTTTGGACTACATGCGAAAGCTTTCAGGGACTCTTGAAAAGGAAACTTTGCTCAAGCTGTTTGTCAAGATGACCGGAGATACTCTTTGGAAAGTATTTCAAAAAGAGTTCTGGACCATTGGTAGTTGCACAATCATATGGGATTAATTTTCTGTATATATCTCTACATAGGGCTGGATGAAACAAATTAACTTTAAAATTCAAAGATCTTTACACAGCCCTGTGCTCTTAGGTACAGATATTTAAGCAATCTCTACTTCCTGTCAAACACTGAAATGGATATTAAATTACATGAAACTATTAGGGGAAAAAAACTAGCACGATTTCTGTTCTACTTTCTTTGTTAGCTCCTGCATCTTGCTATTTCTCGTACTGAGCGTAAGAGATAATTTATTATTATCTGTGATTTTAATGCCTTCCTCAATTAAAACACTATGTGTGTGCTGGACTTCTGAAGACGCTTCTGAAGCCCAGATGCAGTCTCACAAGGGTCTGCCATAGGAGATAACTCCAGTACCTGGCTCAAAAAAAACAGTGTTCATTTACCTTGCTCCTTTCTGCAGCATCCTGAGACAATTTCAGGGTGTCATCTGTTCATCCACCTTTCTTTCTTTTCTTAAAAAGAAATTAATAGATACATGGAGAAGGGGAAACACGACCATTCCTGGCTTTCCTAAACCCTAACCCCTCAACTTGGCCCCGTGACCCCCACCCAGAGGTGCTCAGCATGACGGGAACCACCCCAGCCTGCGGGCACACCAAGAGGGGGACGTTCTCATCTAGACTTCGTATGTGGTAGTAAAGAAAGGAACACATTAAGGTGATTTTTGTCTGTTTAAAAAAAAATATGGTAAATCTCCCTCACCCTCTTTCTGTGGGACCTGTGGATTGATGCAAGCCAGTAGAGGAAGTATAAAAACTTATATTATTTCTTCCTTCTTGCTCCTGTGCTTGGACAAATTACAAGTATTGAAGGAGGAGCAGGGCATTTGTGAAAGAATATAAAAAGTTACACCCGTTGGGGATTACACAGTGCAGTGTCCTGAACTGTCCCACAGCAGACCACCTTAGGGCTACTGTTTCAAGTAAAAATTAAACATTACACAGAAACAGTTCAAGGTTGACATTTCCCAGCTTTGTGTCAAGTTACATTATTTGAATGAATCTCAACTTTTAAAAACATCAAAACAGCAAAGAAAAGCAGATGAGGGCCGTATAAAAAAACGGGGAAATAAGACTCTTACTAGAAGCAAAACAGCCACCCAAGTTGAGTATTAACAGTGGTAGGATTAGGTAATGATGTCTTTAAAAAAAATACCATCCACTCTTTTTATTGCAAATTTAATATGAAAAATGCTTATTACTCTATTAGCAATTTTTACCCACTCCCTTTCTCAGGTTGCACACATCAGTTTTTGCACGTCTGCCTCACAAGAGTCACTGGATTAGGCTGAACCCAAAAGAAAGCCCAAGGTTTACGCACAGCTGCTCTCCAAACCAGCACCAGGCTCAGGGTCCTGAGTTACACAGAGCAGCTACGGCTCGACCCTACTAAATACAGCCCCAAAAGTACAGGAGCAGCTCTTCAGAAGTATGGAAAAAAATATGCAGGATTTTTGTCTACGTTACCCAAGAAATCCTATGCAGTCTTTAATAACAGAAAGCACTCAACCGCCCTCTTCTCTCAACTCCCAAGCACTTACAGAAAGCCTGTTCTTAACCCTTCTGCGCAGACCAAAATTCCCTTTCATCTTCCATTTATTTTCATTTTTACCTGAAAGGGAGAGAAGAGTTGGGCTTTTATGCACAACAAATGAACGGGACTTTTTTGCAGTCTATTAGATTGTGGTCTACTTCCACCGACAGGAACGCATACCTGAATTCCTGCAAAAATATCAATTTTGCCCTTCTGATTTAAGTATGGCATATATTTAATGTAATGTTCACCTCTATATGTTCTCACTGTTTAAGAACTCGGTGCAGGTGTTATTAATAAAATAAATTTATTTTTAAAAAGGATGCTATTCTATAAGCTTTGAAGCTCACACATAGTCTAACTTAACCCAGCTTTGGCTCATCTGGTCTTTAAATGACTTCTTTCATGTGGTCAGCCCACGAGCCATACGTACTGCTGCTCAATCACGCCACTGTACATCGTCAGCGTGAGGATGATTTGCATGATTTGCATTTCCTGTACCATTTGAGCTTCAATGAGCTCTAAGCACCACGTACAAAAGAAACCACTGCCAAGTAATGCAAAGATTTTAGTTAAACCAGATGAGACTATTTTAGTCAGGCTGCCAATAATAAAAAAAAAGTCTCAGGGATATCCTGTTAAATAAGGATTTATTTGTAGGGAATCTGAACCTTAGATGAGTAGCTACATTTAAAATATAAAAGTTGCACGAATTCCTTAATAAATACGGCCTAACAGCAAATAATTCAGTGAGCATATTTTTTCAGTGTTCCTAAGGTTTTGGCACCGCATTATGTTACTAATTTATTTATTTAATAGCACATAAAATGGGTTCTGATTACGTTAGTTTTCCTAGTATATCAAACTAAATGTAATTAAACTGAATTAACTGATTGCTAGTTAAATTTCTCCCTATGAAAAAATCTTTTATCACAAATGATCAATAAAAGCTGTTGGACGAATAGCTATGATAGAAACAGCATTACAGTGGGCTCAATGAATAAGTACGAAAGTGTAAAAAAAATGTACCAGAGCCTCGTCGTCATGAAAAACAGAGACAGATGGGGAGACAGACCTATATGATGCTACAAATAGCAGAATATCTTGTAAGGATTTCAACAAACGTTTTAAGACCTAGTCAAAATTTGAAAAACTACAGATTTGCTTGTGGTGCTGTATTTAAGTTCACCTGTAATCCAAGCTATAATATAATCATTACATATATTGTCAAAGTTTCAGAAATCACAAGAAAAATACAGAGCATCCTTTGAGTATCTGTAAGATCTTTTCCAGATAATGACACAATTAGCGATGCCATTGTTCAGCGTAAGCCCTGCGTTAGCCGTTACTACAAAAATGATTCGGAAAGTTTGCTTTAATAACTACTTTAAGAAACCTGCCTGAGGTGGAGCCCGTTCCCAAGACAAAACAGAAGGTGTGAACACAACCTTCACGTGCAATTCTGCATTTTACAAGTCTCTGCCTAAACTGGTAGATGAATTCAGTCACTAGAAAGATTAACATCTAATAGCATGCTGATACAGTGCACGGCATCTGACCAGCTGAGGGGCGTTCATCACGTACGCCTGATAGCAAGCGAAGGCAGTCTGTTAGAGCTCTGAAGGAATCTGCATATAATCATGCGTAATGAAAACCACAGCAAACTCCCATTGCTGCTCTTTCCAGAGGACATTCATTCTCCGAACATTAAGTTGCGCCTTCATTTTTTCCCGATTGTTGAAATGTTACCAAATATAAGACAAACATGAACTGTTACCAAAGGGTTAAATCCTGTCTGGAACACAAAAAATCACTTTATCCATTGCTGTCTGAAAATACACAGTCAAGAGCATTGTAACAGGTATATTCTATGCTGTGGCTGTAAAATACGGTGGCCACTTCTATTACTATATTAAAAATGCGTTCTGTCATTTTTCCACTTAGAGATCCCCTGTATAATGCTCTTATTTAAAGGTCAGCTAATTTTATTATGGAAAGTCACTAATAACCTTTATTAATTCTTAGACTCACAGATTTCTAGCACGTCAACCAAATAAATAATACATCGAGGAAATACAATACGAACCAAGCTGTTGAATACAGCCTCTACCGTGTAGGCAAAAAAAAAATCTGTATTTTCAACAGACAAAAGAGGTCATTAGAAATTTAATACATTTTTTTTGTTGTTCTGGATATTAGAAAAGCTTGTATAGATGGAGCTTTTTAACAGCAAGTCTGCTTATGCTCCCCCATGGTCCAAAACATCCAGACCATCTAATGAGGTGCTAAATGCACTAATGTTCAAGCACTACCAATAATCCCCAATGTCATACAGCACCTTTTCTGATCATTTTGGACATGCCCAATACTAGAGAATCTAACTAAGAATTCTGCTCACAAACTTTTCTGCTGTGTCCAATTTAGTGACTAAAGCACATGAAAATATCAAAGTTAAAAATGCATGCATTTATATTTTATCCTCCTGACATCTCCTGTATGGAAAGTACTATTAATGTTGCGCACTATATAAAATGATTCAAGAACATCCATGGTTTTATTAGGCGTTTTTGTTTTACATAAGTGGACTAGAATGCAGTACTATTCATTATCAGCCTTTCCCAGCACACTGTTTTTGGTTAGTTTGCTCCTAAGAAACATTACTAGGCTTGAGCCTAAAAATAGATTGCTATTTTTGGCTATTTAATCACATGAGGAAAAGAAACAGTTTGTATCAGTCTTCTTTAATTTACAAAATAATTCCACGGTGCACCCTGCGCATATATCATGAAAATCACTGGCACACCACCGTCAGGCTCGCGCAGGGTGAGCTGCACGCCTGCTGCAGCTGAAGCAAAATGTGCTTTAAAAGATTCCAGCAACAATAGTCTTGTGACTAAATAAGAAACAGAAGCAGAAGCCATGAGCCAAGCAGATACCTATCGGTTTCCTTGAGCTTAATCTGATTAAAACATGGCTCTCAAAAATGTTAAATAGAATGCCACGTCAGAGAGCAGGCATATGATAAAAATAGTTCATGACAGGAAATCATTATTAAACCAGCATTACTAGTGTATCTGTTATGGAAATTTCCCTGTAATTTTTCAAGGTTTCCCCTTATGCTTTTCTTGAGTTGTCTGTTACACTTATTTTTTTTTCCTCAATGGCGTTTAAGTTTGAGATGTAAAAAGAAAATTATCACTGCAATTTTCCAACTAGACTCTGCTCAATACCATCTCAAGTATGTCATACATCATCTTGTCATTCACTTTAACAAGAAATCACATAATATTCATAGGCAGAAAATAATCCAAAACGGGCAAGTGCCACTACGGCAAAAACACATTCATATGACATGACAGGAAAAATCTTAAATTCAATGGCTTTCGTAATGAAAGCATCTCACAAAATTTTAAGGGGGGGAAAAGCTGCAAGGGATGACGCAAGAGCTCTTCTAGAGTCCATCAACCAGATTTAGGAAAACTGAACTTTTGATAATATACTATCACGGATCAACATTAACATTTTTAAAAGCTCACATAAATAAAGTAAAATTCAGCACCCGTTCCCATCCTTCTCTCTAACGCTGTCCTCCTCACAAACATCCCCTGGCTCACTGTGCCTTTGGAGCACCCCATAAAACACAGGCTAGACTCGCAGCATCTTGTCTTGCTTTCAGTTACCTACTCCAGGAAAAGCTTTTACAAAAAAATACTTAAAATACTTTTACAAGGAATTATCTTACACGGCTAAGACCCATTAATAAAAACCTATTTTGGCATGCTGTGGAAATTTCAATAAACCTCACCCCCCAAAATCTTAGTTTCTCTTTTCAATATTGTTGGCGAGGAGGAAGCCACCGCCACGTGGTGTCCCCACTGCAAATGGGGGTTTAGGGCAATGCTGGACGTGAAGAGGAGCCCCGGTGTAGGTATCTGCCCCTCAGCGCCAGCCCTGCAGGCCGCGGCCTCTCAGCACCGCCCCGCTGCCCTGCAGGCCGCAGCGCTGCTCGGCGCGAGCTAGGTGAATTTCAAGCTGTTGAATTTCAAGCCCGACCCGTGACTCAGAGTCATTTGCCACAGAAGTACCGTAAGACACGCACGTGGCATGGGGGAAACCAAGAGCAAGGAGGTCCAGGCATTGCTCCTCCAAAGAGAGGCACATCTACACGGGCCTGGGGCCCGGCTGTAATTGGGCTCCGCACACCTGAAATCCAAGCGTGACAACGCACCATGATAAGCAACAACAATTTTTGCAAAATAGTAGAGTTCCCGTATGTTTTTTAAGTGTTTTCTAGAACCTACATGATTTTTGTCCTTTGATGTCAGCCCATCTGTCCCACAACAGCCAAGCTACGTCTGACCCGGCATGGAGGGGACTGCACATCCTACTGCTGTGGTGCTTAAGCCTTATTCCACAAAGAGTCTTCCAAGACTATCTATTCTTCCTAATATCCCTCCCGCATTAAGAAATTATTATCTACTAGAAGGAGTAATCAGCTCATGGTTTTACTACAGTCATCCTCCTCGACAATGCAGAAAAATACCCGAGCATGAAGCATTAGAGAGTCAAGGTTCAAAATATCAAGATATTTATTCAGATAAATGCAAATTTATTTAGATCTCAAGGCAACACGATTGAACACTGCCTATTGATACAGAAATGCCCAGCTGCTGGCAAATCCAGAGCCTGTATCTCTGCAATAGACTTCTACCAGGACATGTGCAATGTCAGAGGGAAGGATGCACAGCCTGAAATGCCAGGAGGAAAGGCCAGTGACAGTTAAAATGTCAGAGTGTGGCAAAACACAGAAAGGGAAGGAGTGTGGAAAGCCAAGATGAACTAAGCTGGAGTCATCTGCAAACTGGTCTGCAAGCGGTGCCTGAAAATTACTTCCAATGCTGTTAAAAACCCAAATAAAACAGAGGATCAGCCACACAGCGAAAGCTTACTGGGAAGAACAGAACTGCTCTCACCCAACACCAAAATCCTGAAGCATGGATAAGGCAGGGCAGTTACTCTGCTTTCTGAATGGCGCAGAAGACCCCAAACTAACGGACACCCATGTCCATGAAGCAGAACCTCTCTCCCCGCACTGCCCAGCCAGCTCCAGCCTCTCCAAGCCCATGACAAGGGAACAGCACCGCACATCCCAGCTGGAGCCAGGGCAGGGGGCAGAGCAGGCTCTTTGCACCACAAGCACGTCCAACAATATGCCTCTCTCATTTACTGCCCCCCTCCGATCCGCTTTCTCTATATTACCCAATGAAACAAGACATGGTGCAGGGGAAAAAGAAGCAATCTTGTGGCTCTTAACAGCAAAAATACGTACGCGTACAGTTATATGGAGGACCAGAATGCCTCCAATCACTGAAGGCTAAAGGAGTCATCCACTTCAGAGGAATGGCCAGTAAATAAACAAGAATCTGCAAAGCTATTAACTGCAAGTAGCAATTTCAACATATGACATGAAGGGAGAGAAGCATCCTATGTACTAAAACCACCGATACATCATAGAGCAGAGTCACATGCAAAATAACCTCTCACCTAAAGAAACTATTTCGCTTAAGAAGCCAAACAAAAACCATCTAAAATATTTATTGCCATTAATTTCATCCTTGTTCCATAAACTGCTTAAGAGACATGACATCATGCTAACTACCTAGACCTGTCTGGCTGATAATAGACCAGATTTTATGCTGAAGACTAAACTGCAGAAACATGAAAGGGTGCAAATCCGCAGGTCATCAGAGATGCTGAACACAAATCTGACTTGCCAAAGCCAGAGCTGACAGTCCTGCAAATACAGAAGGTCTGGTGGTGGCAGAGGCTGACAGCGGAGAAACAAGTCTTGCAAGCCTTTTGCAAGGTTACTGCCCACAGCTCCTGGCTACGAGGCTTCTCCACAAGCCAAGGCATTTCACAAAACACAGACTGACAAGTTTGAAAAAATGCTAATGCTAATTAAAGTTCAGAGCAGGGTGTAGCTGGGAAAACGTTCAAAAGTAGCCATCACAGAGCAATCCATCTCCAATATAGATAAGTGCATCTCGAGTCAGACCTTCTCCCCCCAGTCACAAACATCCCCTGCCTTCCACGTGGCACCTCGCAAACGAAGCGAATGCCTCAGCACCAGTCATCTGCACCCAAACGCACCCGCTGCCAGGAATTCAGACGCAGACCTTGAAAAGTCAACCAACGCCTAGCGTCTTGCTTCCAGGTCACACCACAACCGAGGACGGGCTGATTTTCAGGTTCCATTTTGTACACGATGAAAGTCCAAAACAGCACTGCTAGGGCACTCGCAAGTTGGTTCAGTTCGGTTTTAAACATGATAAACTTCCCAAGACTCAAAGAAAGAGCAGCTAATGAAATTTAGCGTGAAGGAGACAAAGAATCGTTGCTGAATGTGTGTTCCACCTAAGCCTAATTTTACTGCAGCCACAAACTATAGTGTTTCTCCCTATGAACTTGTTTCAGCTCCTCTTTGGGGCAGTTAGAAACTTTCAATCCACCAAGAGAAAGGTAATAGACAAAATAGTTTTGATTGCTGCAGTTCTGGAATGAATTAATGATTTCATCAATTTTACAGCATATATTCATCAAAAGCTTATTTAATAAATTAAAAAACGAGAAAGTTGCTGCTTTCTTACTCTGAGTAATCTCTTCAAGAAGACTATTTCCAAACATTTAAAAGAAAAGTGTATTTTACAATAGGAAAAATAAATATACCACATTTCAAATCCATTAAAATATAAAGTTCTGGTTACAGGCGCAACAATCTGCCTAATTAGTTTTTCCTAATTAGCAGGATGCTCTAACCTCTTTAATAAGACTTCTGTGGACAGAATGTTCCATATTGGTTATCCATCTGAGGGAAAACTAAACAAATACTTCTGGAGTACAGCTAATAGACCGAGCGTGGTCAGGCTTTGTGGTCAGAAGGCTGCTTGTATGGTCTGGCACTTAATACTGGCAATCTGCAGAGAGACGAAATACTCCACCTACAATGCACCACAGCTCGCATTACAACCCCCTTGTAACGCTGGCATTTTAGAGACGACATCCAAGATACTACAAGCAAGAGTTAATAAAGTTACGGTTTTAAATTCCACAGCACGTGCTGGGATGGAAATCAAAAGAAACGAACACACGTATAGTCTAAAATGTACTCTGCAAAGGTGAGTTAAAGAGATAAGGGGAAGACAAATACCAAAGTGATAACGTAACAACCCCGAGCATGTAGCACAGTCAGGTTTTTTACCTTCCTCTTCATGATTCACTCATAGTCAAGCAATTAATAGGCAACAATATTATCTTTGACTACTATCTCATCCAATAAAAAAAACATTCCTGTTATTACTATATCTCGACCACGTAATGCAAAGACTGCTGGCTAAGAGAAATGCAGAGCCCCAGCAACATCTGGGGTCAGCGGCAGATGTCTGAGATAAGAAAATTCAGGCTCCTGTTTTGTTAGGAGTTTGCAGAACAGCTGCTGATCTTCATCCCAACAGCTGAAATATCCTTCACACAGCCTAAAAATGCAGGAAGCAAGCAAGCTTCTCAAATGCTCCTCCACCCAAGCTCTGAACATGTTGGTCTTGCACCCACCAAGGGATCTCTTGAAGGCAGAGAAAAGCTATTAGATCCTTCAGTATCTAAGAAAACTGAGCCATGTGCATAAGAAATATAATTGAGGAACAGTCCCTTGGAAGATGCCTGCCAGAGACACCATAAATCTTGTCTTCTAATATGACTGAACCCCAGAGACCCCATGCAATTCACAATGTCTATGACCTTCCATACATCTGTTAATGCTGGTAAACAGTGTTTTAGAAGTGTCCTGTTTCAAAACTCCTCTCTATGACATCTTCCTAGAGATCTTCAATCTTGGGTAAGACCTGAGATCTGCGTTTAAAGCGCTTAAGACCTGAACACCTCAAGAGCCACAGAAACTACTCAAGTCTGACTCAAAAGTAGCTTGGGGCCACAAGGTCCTCATGAGATTTCACGCAGGCCTTGCAGAGAGTAAGCACTATTGTAAACCAGATTCAACCCATATAAACTCGAGCAGACATTAACGTTAAGTCTAGAGCAGACAGCTCTGTAACTAAGTCCCCTTTCTTACAGGGCCTCTTGACTGGTATCTTGAAGGCATCATCAAAAGTGACCTTGTAAAGACAAAGGCTCGTTCTAGAGGATCCTAGTCAAATGAACTTCTCTCCCAGTCAGGATACTGATGCTCTGTGAAAGTAACAGAGAGAAAAAGGGGAAAACAGCAGGGTCATTCAGCATGCCCTGCATGATACCAGGGCAGGCATGGAGTTGCTAATTGCTCCCAGGATAACCACGGGTCATACTAAGAGGTGCATCATGCCTGATGGCGAGCTCAAGTTCCTCTCAAAGCGTCTACTGATTTTCAGGGAGCTGATCAAAAAAAAAACCAAACTCATTTAGAGGCTGTTGTTTCATCCTAAAGTCAAAAAAAGAACAAACAAGAAAAAGGCTAGTCTAGTACCAAAGACAAAAATAATTTTACCAAATGGGGCAAAATAGTGAGGCTGGTTGTAGAGAACCCCTGCGCTCACTGCCCATCACCACTCTACCCATTAACTGCATCAGCCTCTGCCAGTGTCAGGATGAACTGGACATCCTTGAAGGAAAACAGGGCTAAAGCACACATTCCTTTTTTTGTCAATGGCTACAAGGCAGACAGAAGTTATGTCTGGCAGTGTAAACAGTATGATGTAGCATAGCTCCTTCAGAAATAACATCTAATTTTGGCTCATCTACAATTTATTACAGGACAGCTATAACAAGAGAAATTCGCCTCCTAAAGTTAATTTAGGAATCATTTCCCTCCAAAACAAAATAAATAAAATAAAAGACAACTTTTTCATTACAGTTTCTCCAGAAATTCATCTTCTTGCATAATTTTAGTATCTTTAGCACTATTTCTCCGAATACATTTGGCATATAAAATTTTTTAGCTGCTGCTACGTTTCTAATAAAATTGATTACCAGGAAATTTCTGCATATGCACAGTTTAAAATAATTCTGTTCCTCGGGGTTTAAACATAGAGATGTCGCTATGTATGATAACTGTTTCATGTTTAGTGAGTTACAACTATTCTGTCACAAGTATGAAATGCATTTTGCTCACAAAAGCCAAAGGCACTGTCAAACCTGCAGCACTCTGCAGAAGAGTAGGAAAAAATGCCTGCAAACTAACTGCTACTAGATAATGGTCCCATTTATCATTCTTAAATTCCATCTTTAATTAAAAATGGGATATTCTTTTACATAAATAAAAATTGCAGATATTCTCGAATTACTCCTCTCCTTTTTTTTAATACACCCATATGTAATATACATAGCATTATATGCATTCAAAAATGTCTTCATATAATAATACTCCACGGAAAAGATCTTTTCACATTCCAAATAGACACGTCTTCATTATATGCAAAATACATCATGTTTTACAAAAATCACTCAAAGAAAATACATGTTAACAAGACTCATAGCAAGAATACTGCTTAGCTATAACAACAAAAACAGTTGAAATAATTTTTCTACCACTTTTTTTTAGAATAATTTCCTTTTTTTTTTTTAAACCATTTTATAAATCATTAAACATTTTAAGTAGTTACATCAGGTGAAATTGGTGTGAGAAATGTTAGGCTAGATATATCTTTCTATATGTATCAGTCTAGATATATCTTTCCTCCTAGTAATTACTAGAAACAGTATGGATAACAGGTATAAATTCTTCCAGTAAGCCATCTGAACAAAAAAA
This sequence comes from Anser brachyrhynchus, assembly GCF_964034855.1. NCBI lineage: Eukaryota > Metazoa > Chordata > Aves > Anseriformes > Anatidae > Anser > Anser brachyrhynchus. The sequence continues at coordinate 37,929,130 of NC_137701.1, forward strand.
ATAAAATCACGTATCTAGTTTTGATGTTCTGTCTCGTGTTGTTTCCTTCATTCTTTCTTAAAAGTTGCTATTATACAGAAACATAAGGTCCAGTGCGCAACAAGTAAAATTAAGAGAGCTAAACCAAAAAATGATGAACAATTCGGCAAGGTTATAAACATAAACAATAAAAAAATTAGTGCTCTGAAATGGAAAGCATTCTTTAAAATGACTGTGTCCACTGGACCGTCAGAGTATATGTGCAGGAGGGAGGGAGGAAAAGACAGGGACAAAGGACAGAGGCAAGAAAGGGAAAACACTGTCCAAGGAAATACGGAGATTGCAAAAAATCTTCATTATAAAATAAGGAGAAAAGCCTTTTGGTTGCTATTTGTCAAAGATATTCAAATGAATAGACAGAATTTACTTTTTTTTTTTTTTTTCCAAGGGAAGGTAAATTAATCATCATAATAAATCAAAGCATACCGATAGCAGGTATCATTCCCAAGACACTTGGGCTTACTAGCGTACGAGGGAGGAGGAGGAGGCAACAAATTGATCAAACTACAGTTTGGAGGAGTCAGAAGTCCGTATTAAATTTAATGCAGTCCAACGCACCGTCATTTGGCATATAATCAAACTACAGGCTAGGTATATGCTGCATATTTATTAACAGCATCACAAATCACCAAGTCAAGTATTTTATGGGTCGGTTTAGATCAGCATTTCAGTTTGATTCAGAAGAGCGTTTATGGAGCGACTCTAACCACCACCCTCACTCACTGCGCCTCAGCTCTCACCAGAGTGGTCTCCAATGCCATGAACTGGTTGTTTTTTTTTTTTTAGACGAAACCAAACCAGGAGGAGATGCTTCTGGAGCGTATTTAATGCACTCAGGCCACCTCTTACGGACATTCAGCGCACAAGAAGCAGGGGACACTGAATAAGGCGCCGCGTGATATCGGCCCAGGAGCACCGCTTTGCCCTGCAGCCTCCCCGCAGCACTACCAAGCCGCAGCACTTGTTAACAGCCATCACCTGCCTACATAGCCACGCGCAGGTTACAATCCTGTAAACAGCTGTAATCACAGAGGAACCGAGGAGATAAACCCAGAAAACACCCTTCACCACATTCCCTGGAGTGACCTACCTAGCCTTTCCGTATCCCAAGGGCTGGCTCGGCGCATTCAAAACGCAGGCTGCAACTCTGGGGCACCACGACAGATGCTAACAAACACCCCAGAGCTGCATGACCGAGCTGTAGGAGCACTGGTTGTCCTCCCAGCCCGTAACACCCACGTTGGTGCCCACGGCAGTGGGATTCCCTGTAGGAAAGGTGAGTGGCTGCTGGTGCAACATGGGCTGCCCTGACGGCGGCCCTGGGCTGGCGGTGAGGCCTGCCCACGGTCTGAACTGGCTGACACAAAAGAGAAAGAAATAGGGTAGCACTCAGGGCTGAGCAACACCAGTTGTTAAATGCACGAAGAATGCAACTGCTCAGAAAGCCCGTTTTGAAGGCTTTTCTTTCCCTACACCACTTAAGTAGCCAGTACAATCTGCTGCCAGAAAAACATCCTGTGACAAACTGTGAGATGAGAGAAGTGACCATATGAACAAATATTTTAAATCGTCTCATCTGCATTCCATTTAGGAACCCCCAGTTTCTGAAAGGTTTAACGTTGCCATGACGAGTCCAGGATACCTCCTGTGGTACAACTGGATGTCGCGTCCAGCGGCCCTCCAGATGCTCCGCTGCCTCGCGCCTCTGCTCCGCACGGCAGCAGCCACCCTGCGGCGGATCCGACCACAACGCGCCTCCCGCCAGCAGCCCTCGTGTCTACAGCTCCTCCTCACGTTGGCTCCACGCTAACCTTCCTAACTAAATTCTCGAATTCTTGGGCTGCTGTAGACTGGCAGCTGAAACGGCCCCGGCAACCTGAGGCGCGGCGCTCTGAGTTTCACAGAAAGGCGACCTTCGGTGCACGGGGGCCAGGATAACGCTCGCAAAAAGAAAAAAAAACATCGGTGTTAACGGAGATCTTCTCCCAAACTGTTTTGCTACAAACAGTTTGCATTACATAAAATCTCTTTTTTTATTATAAATAATTCACAAAATTCAGCCAAGCTGTAAGTACCCGTTAAGAAAGCTAGTTATTTATGACAGCGGAATATAAAGCGATAAATCCAAATCACGTGCAAACCAAGTACCTGACAACATTTGTATCACTTGTTTTATAGGTACAAAAAAAAAGATTAGGAAAAAAGCAGCACAGAACAACAAAAAAAAAATCAGGATTTTTTTCTTTATTAGATATAAACCAAAAGCTGTTTCTTTCCTCTTGGAAGATCAAATTAGTGTTACGGACGAAAATGACAATGAATTCTAGATAGTATCATATTCTTTATAATATAGTACTGTATATATTTGTTATTTGAAAATAGAAATGTAATCTATAAGTAATCTAGAAATAAAATATATGCACAGCAACCATTTAAAAGGACAGATAAAATACTCATTAAAATCCTAAGTGCAGAAATACCGAATCATAATGCACAATTTCATTACATTTTACTGCTAGCAATGTAAATATCAATTCTCCAGGTGATTCATAAAATTCATTTTAGAAAGAAAAATAAGGATTTCCCCAGGCACTCAAGAACATAAAGGAAAAACACATGCTACAGTTTGAAAAAACAGACTGTTCTTTCATTGTCTCATCAGAATATTTTTCTGGAATTTCAGCAAATCTTTTACACATCAAACGGACAACTGCCATTTCGCATTAGCACCGTCTATAGATCATGCACCAATCGCAACTAGCTTACTTCCCACTCCCGCACCTCTCGTTGCATTGTGTTAATCATTCTCATCTTATTTGTGCCGAAGTTGAGATCATATATACTTCCACTGACTTCAAAGGAGGGAGCCTTGATTTAAATTCATCTAAAACCCCTTTTAACTATCCAAATTGTGAAACTGCTTAATAACGGGAGTGTAGTTAAGAAAAACGCACGTCGGGCAAATGATACTACTAAACTTTTTTTGGAGACAAGTGTGCATGTGGGGGGGGGGTTTACACACCAAAAAAAATGTAAAGAAAACCTGTCACTTTTAAAATGAATAGCTACCATCTGCCAGGATTTTATCTGAGGCAAAGTTGATTAATGCAAAGTGAATGTTTAAGATCATATTGCTGCCTGCCTGAATAAATTTCAGGTAGTTTACTTACAAAATTATTTGTCCCGTTTCTCAAAAGATTTTTTGCTGTCGTGTGTCCTCCCCCCCTCACAGTTTTTCACAGCCAGACCTAAGAATAAAAACATTCACTCTCAAAACGTCGCAGTGCACAAGGGCTTCAAGCAGCAGAACTTTGCTTCTGGCTGCTCTGCGCCGCGGCAGCAAGGTAATTAATCTGCCCAACAAAGGAGAGCCCACCTCCTTCGCCGACTTAGGAAAACTTTCAGGCAGCCTCTCCGGGATACTGAAAAGTAAAATTTTAGCAGTCCGGTCCTGAGCAGAGACAGAAGACAGCAGTGGTATTATTCAACGTATGAAATGACTTTGTCCTGAGACTTGACTTAAGCCTTTTACTGGAGCAGTAACCTTAGTTTACACTGTCCACCCATGAAAAAAAATAATACTAGAATAGATTTTTTCTGTTGTCAGCCTTAACAAAGCATGGATTTATATTAGCGTTCTGATAAAAATAGTTCTCAAACACATTAGATTTTACACTCTTCTGAAGAAGTTTACTTTAAGTGGTAACATTTTCCAAAGTTTTCGGAACAGATTTGGGGCGGTATTAAGCTAACAACACCGAGCCCCGTTCTGCACGTACGTCCCCACGTGACGCGCGCTCAGCATCAGATGGCCTCCAAGCTCCCCGCAGCAGAAAGGAATTCACACCCCTTATTCAGGCTGGGACAACCTCCATTATCCGGGGCCATAAAGTGGAGGGTATCATCTGCGACACGCTGCGGAGCTTCGTGCGCTTCCATATGGACGTGTGCGCCCTTCGCATACACTCTAAGCTGGCTGGACAGGAGCCAGCTCTGGTCAGAAGTCACCAAGTTGTTTCAGCTCGGTACACGGTGCCTGTGTCTTGGATCTCGGTAGGGCTTATTAGTTGAGGCTCAACACGGCGCCGGTAGGGCCATATGGCCTTCTGGTGCGCCGCTAGCTCACAACCAGCTAGTTCAAAGCGTGGGCAGAAGGAATGTCTATGTGTTTGCACAAGCCCATGTTAACTAACCTTGGTGAACTCAACGGATTATTTTTTTTTTTCTAAAAAAAATAGAAAAGGAAGAAACGAAATCAAGTTTAGTGCTAATGAAATGAAAGAAGTAATGACCCTTTATGCAGCTAGGGAGTGTGAATGAGGAACTCGGGATGAAGCACCCTCTCCTACAGCTGTCTGTCAGCGAACTTTGCCCCTTAAATGAAGGGGATCTGTGATTCCTGGTACATCCCCACAGCAAGGTAAGCACACTGTGATTTGTACCCACCAGCGAGGCTATAGAAATGAGGAAGTTACACCCACGTTATTTTTAATCAAAGATAGGACCCAAGCCCTGTCTTCAGGGGGTACCAGCTATTTCGTTTAGTCCCCTTATTTCTCTGCCCCTTTGGGTCACCCGATCAAAGTACGAAAGATGGTTCACCAACCTATTCTCTAGGACTATGTTCCAAGTCAATCTGGCATGAATACACCATTCACACACACTTCTTAAGCTCACAATGAGAAGGGGGAAAAAAAAAAAAAGGATACCAAAATAAGGGTCAACTTTTATTCACCTACATACTAAAGCAAACACACCATCAAATATGCAAAAATAAGGATCGAGTATAAACTTTTCTAGGTATGTGGTTATATTTCATTTAACATACTACTACACACACTATTTATTACCTGACCCCTACTAGGGCCAAAAGCTGGGAAGACCGCTAACCTGGGGAACATGATTCCTCTTCCCACACAGAAGATGCCCGTATTTGACATGCAGACATACAGAAGACAGAAGTGTTCCAGCACAAATGGGCATCTGTGTATTCATCTTTAAAAGAAATGCCTGAAATTTGACTGCCTTGCTTCAATTCCAATCTTCAACTTCTTCCCCAGGACTTTACTTACAGGTTGTTTTTATAAAAAAGAATGTATTTAGAAGGTACCAAGTACTTGAATTTACTAATGCTCACCCATGCAAGTTGTGTTATGTTTTCGTGGGATTGCTCGTACACTGAATTACTCACTGGAATACAAGATTACAGGATCACAATCTGAAAATGTTCAACATTCAACACCACCAGTTCGTCACTTAGCAAAGAATTCACTCTATAACAATGCATGCCTGGTTTTTTTTCCTTATAGAGCAGAATGAAAGCATCAGATCTGAAACAATCTTTAATCTGGTAATCTTAAAATATTATTTAAAAAGCAAAACAAAGCAACACACACACATCACCGTTATATACTCTTGGAATGTGATATACATTGCTCACCACCACACCCCTCAAATTTTTTCAGAGCTCTATTAATTGAAACAATGATTTTTCTTCTCTTTTGTAAAATGTAAAAAGCATAGAGTTTGTCTTTAAAATATAGTTGTCAAGTATCAGGGGGTATATATATACTAACATTTACCCTAGAGGTATTTCAGGGCACGAGTTTGTTACAAATAAAATCTTTATTCATATGAACAGCTACCTGGGGGGCAGTACTGACTGTAACACATAATATTTATATTTATATATATATTTTTTTGAAAATAATTTAGCAGTACTATTAAAACAAACTGGAAGCTACAATGCACTTTATGTTTTCAAATCAAAATCTTGCACTCTTTTTTGTATTTGGATCACATTTTCTACAGAGAATAGCCTCTATTAAAACAAAAATGTGTTCTTCTTGTGTGTCATGTTGATTGTTTTATTATTTTAAATTTGTAAGTTATTTCATGGTAATAAAGATTAAAATTACAGGAAAAAGAAAAGCAACTAATATTTACCTTTTCATGAAATGTTTTAATAATTTCTCAAATTTGAGAACTTCCCTTAACTAAGGAAAAAAATATCTAAAAAAATCTTTTTTGTTAAAGGCTTCTTCGAACCAGTGAAAAGTCATTATGTGCTATGGAAAACAATTTTCAACAAGATCACACATCTACATTTATCAGAGAACTTAAGCTGTCTGAAGCAAGCTGGGAGACAAAGCAGACAACACATCGGCTCCGCAGCCTGACGGAGGAGGTCACGACTCTGTGCCGGACCTCCCTAATTTATGGAATAAAGATGCTAATATTCCTTCAGCCGATAACAAAATTCTGGGGTTGCTGCAAAAAGTTTTCTACAAAAAGCAGGCAGTAACACTGCCCTTTTTCAGCCTGTTTCAAACGCTGCAATTTGGAAATTGCCACCTAGGAAAGGCTGCATTGCTGTGACTCCTGGGGTGAAGGAGCGTAACGCGCAGGACTGCATCACAACTCCCAGAGAAAAATCTCACTATTTCTCAGCAGCCGAAAATTTGGAGAAGAGACAAAACCATCTTGCTCCTACTACTCAGAGAGAGACAGCAGGGAAGTGGTAGAAAGGAGAGATGAGTTGCAGAAGTCCTTGTCTCCTCCCTTTCCGACAGGAGGAGGCTCTGGAAAGCTGCAGTTGGACCAAGCGCATCAAACTCCTCGTCCTAACGTAGCCCCCACGCAGACACCTCCTTTCCAATCAGGGCAGTAAGGAAAAATCACGTGAGTCTCTGCAGGGCAATTCAAGAAAGCTCTGAGAAATGCTCTGTGGCTCTAACACATCCCTCTCTATATCTGAGCACATTAGGTTTACCAGCTATGTATGCCACCTAGAAAAAGCTGCTTACAGGCTGCTGAATTTAGGGCACGCATCGCGTGGTTGATCTTCCATACTCATCAGGGCATCCGTCCTCCTTTAAGGAGATGAATGAAGATGGGAGGTGGTTTAACAACACACAAAGAAGACATGAAAATAGACAAGAACATTTTCTGGAGAAACACAGCACAGCCTTTACATCAGGGAAGCAATATAAATCTGTGCAGTGCTGCAGATGAAATCCTAAGTCTGTGATACCTTCCAAAATACGCGTGTTCCCCTTGAAGGGCGAGGATATAACTCCCTGCAACAGACTGGGTAGATCTCCTCGCTCTTCAGGGGAACATCACTCACGGCGCACCGAGACATCGGCTGCTCCACTCGCAGCAGGAACTTGGCCACCCCGGGTCTCGCTCCAGGGAGTACACGTCTGTTCTCTGATAAATAACTATTTGCAAGTTCATCACAAACTCACCGGTCACTGCAGAGTACCTCATTTTAACATCTATCATTGTTCAGCTCATGGTCTGCTTCAAAAGCACTTTTTAAGGCTGTTACTCAATGCACCGAACCTCACTTGGAAAGTAACAAGGCTGCCTTCTTCCCATAGCTAGCTCATATGAACAGAAGTATCTGTCTTTTAAAAGGTATACATACAGCCGTATGCTGTATACATAGAGCAAAATTATCAGGAGAGTTTGCATCAGTATTATTTCAAGCTGCTAGTTTGTGGGAGAAATAAAGTACAGCTGGAAAAGCAAAATTCAGTTAGGCGGCACAGTCACCAGGAGGGTTTGCACTTGAAATATTTGTGACCTTTCTGTATCATGAAATGCACAAACAGAAACAAGGTATTTATGAAATGTCGTATTTAAAAAACATCACTTGGAAAAGAAATTTTTTGTTCTACAAATAACGTCAATGCTGTAAATAATGTAGATCTGCTATTTCCCACTACCTCACAAGAAGGTTTAAATATTTAAATGTGTAATTCAAAACACACACTCCTGCCAGTTTGATAATTTCATCTTCACAAGCAAACTACTGCCTGGGAAGCAGATCTTAAATGGTTACTAGCAAGCGAGAAATAAAAGAATCAATGTTAATTTTAATCAATGATTTTTCTAGTAGGAGAGAGTAGTCAGCCTCATTAGGTTGTAGTCTGATGCATTTATGCTTTCAATTTAATAAAATACTTGAAACATTCAATTACAAAACAAACATTAAAAATACGGAAAGTAGAAGGTACCTCTAATCAGTTTTCCTCTCACCAGTCCTATCAGCCCTTGTTCCTAAAATTTTATCCCGCAGCTGAGGATAAGGTACATATCCTTTTTTAGACACTGCATCTTTGTGAACTTTGACTATTTGATTCTGTCTAATCAAACCCTAACAGCATCAGCAAAGAAAAAAAGCTTTCTTCTCTTTAAGATGCACTATTGGTTTGATCAGATTTATTTGTTGTCAGTAAAGGTTATATTTGCACATAAGTCTATGACAGATTGCAAGTTTATTAACTTCAAGTGAGTTTTCAAGCTGCTGCGTTGTTTTTTTTCCTTTCTTTTTTTTTTTTTTTTAAAGTCATCGTCATTCCCCCCCTTTCCCAAGATGTGGGTTACTTGACAAATTGGAGTTAAGTTATCTTGGGTCAATGTAACTGTAAGTTAAACTAATGAAGTGTATGTCTATGAGTGATGTCTGATTAGTTTAATACAGTTAGTGCTGGACAGCTTGGGCTGCTGACCTTGAAGGAACACAGATAACATTGCGATGCGTTGGAGGATGTGGTTGTGATACAAGACAAATTTACATAACAGTTTGTCATATATACTCCTCCAAAACAAAATTGTTGCAAAAGGAAAGCAAGATGAAACCAACGATAAATGCCTTGCGCGAGACAAACGGGAAGAATAATTATAATGCTTGGCTTGGAACAGCAGCTTATTTGAAACGCAAGCCAGAAGCAGGAAGAGAAAAGGTGAACATGTGTACAGTGTGCATTCAAAAACAGACTGAACACTGGGTTGGGGAACCCTGTTCAAATGCAGCCTTCTACATCACAAGATCTACTCTTGAAAATATTACATTCCTTCCCTGCTCTATTATACCTACTTGCTCCTTTCTGGAGTAACAAACACCAGACCCAGCTCCAAAGCCTAACTAGCTCGCTCAGGTGTACCTGCAGCCCTGCTGAAGTTAACTTTGTGCATGGCTGAAAAGCAGGTGATTGTGCTGAAATGTCCCAGAGCACCAACAGTGCCTCTCCACGCAGGTGCAAAGTCAGCTAGGTGCTGATTTACAGCCGAGGCCGTGGTGCTGTGCTGTGCACCCCGGTGGTGCATGCACTGCACCGTGCACGGCGGCGCTGCCTCGCAATCACCTCACCACATCTCAACCGATCAGGTAGGGCAAGCAAAATTACTGGTTTTAAAGGCAGCTTGGTTCTGGAGTGACTGCTTCTCGCTCTGTGATAGCTATCTGTTGACCTAAATAGTCTGCTTTTATCAGCCCAGGTTCTAGCTGATAGAAATTTGCCACTTAAACACATAATTGACATCTACAGGTGCCGGCACGTTACAGAACCGGACAATCATTAAGATAAAATGACTCCCTTAATCCTCTAGGTCAGCCAGAGTAGTACACCCTGATAAATCAGACTTGCTAATAGATAAACTGGGAGGGCAAGCAAGGAAACTTGCAGGGTTCACATCTGTGCCATCGTTCAACCAAATCAGTGAAAAACTGTTTAAACCCTTCCTTATTTCTGAAATCACTTGATAATTTTAACATAAAATGTACATATACGTAAGTAGATATCCATACGCGTGCATTCTTGGAGACTTTAAAGGACTAGGAATGCAAGCCAAAGTATTTTAAGAAACTCTAAAGCACTGTGGTAGTTTCCCATACTTATACCCAAAGAAATCAGAGCAAGAAGACCAACTTGTTACTGTCCACTGCAAGTCTCCACCTGCCTGTGCACATGCACTTGCATGCACAGAACTGACGATTCAGCTCAAGAGACCTCGTTAAAGGCCTCCCTGTAATTTGAGCTTTGAGGTTATTCGACTCCTGTGTTACCTGTAATTTGGATTTGTTGGCACTGTCTGCATGAAATAAAGGGCAGCAGTCCGTGCTTTCCAGTGCCACTTCTTGGCAGGGAGCGTACAGAGCACGCATTCTTCTTTCAGCTCTTCCTGAAGAAGATCCATCAGCTGTTTGTGGGAGCCCCCATAAAAAGCTTCAATGAGAAGAACGGTCATCTTCCTAGTGCTTCGCTTCTGCCTGGAGTCTGAAAATGACAACAGAGAAATACTTTACTGTAGAAATACCCAGGTTTTTGTTTTGTTTGCTTGCTTTTTGTTTTTAAGTAAAGGATATTGGAAAAAGCAGAAACATATTGTGAGGCCTTACAGTGCCTTCGTTTTTCCTCTTCACGTTAGGTTCAAGGGTTTACTTCAAAAAATGGTACTTAATTATAATGACAACATTATCACCCCTACTAGTTTCAACCATTACAAAGTGCCATTTGAAATTTTAAAGGAACCAGAACGTGCAGGACTTAAAAATATGGTATTTGTTTTGTTTTCAATCAAATATTGAAAAGTAGCTTTACTTTACACACTCATAAATACATCATTCTTCAACAGGCTAGAGGACATGTCCATAAAATGCTTTCTATTCACTTTTACACGGGTTTAACCCTTTTATTAGAAGTAGAAAAAGCTAAAGAACAATCCAAACCCATTTCAGGCAAAGCAGACCGGGGCCAGGGCTCAAAGGAGCCTGCCTGGGACCGGCAGTCCGAGAACCTGCCTGCATCCCCTGCTGCTGGAAGCCCCCTGGAGCAACGCACTCGGACCCCAGAGGAGATGCAAACCACATTATTTCTCAGTGCTCCAAAATGGCTGGAAGAGAACAACAGTGCCAGCTTAAGGAAGCTCTCACACACTCAGCCACGGGGCTGCTGACAAACAGGAAGCAAAACGTGTTGCCCAAAGCGAAGGGAAAGACGAAAACCCCGTGACTATTGCTCATGTTTCATGAGTCACGCACTTGGGGTACTGAAAAGCTGCTGCTCAGATGCTCTGACCAACGCCATCAAATAAAAACGCCGAAAACAAAACCCTGAAAAGTATTTACCATCCGTGACTGCCCCTCTGATGATTCCCTTCTCAAAATACCCTGACCAGGGAGGATTCTCCGCCAACTTATTTGCTTGGGCTTCTTGTTTGATGCTGCATGTTGTGACCTGTCATTTCGAGTGGTTTCAGACTGTAATTCTTATCTTCTCAAAGGCTCTGATGACAAAAAGTGAGAATTCGGTAAAGAACTATGTACTCCCCACAAATTCTCAGTCAATCTCAAATCTCAACCTTGAAATTTAGTTAAAATCAAGTTCAGTTTTATATATATACAGATAAACGATATTTTTGTCTGTGATCAGATTTTAGAAAAATTGAAAACTACAAGTGACTTGCAGCAATCAAAAGATCAGCTAGCCACCAACAAAAATCCAAATACTGCAGAAATTTAATTAGAAGACAAAATATAAGAGACCTCCAGATAAATTTGAGCCGCTGGCTCATCAGTGTGCAAGATAAAACAGTGACATCGAACTTGTGGGTCATTACAGATCAATGAGCAAGAAGAAAAGTATCCCATGTTCATTCCTATCATAACACAGCCTGGATTCGGGTTCTAATTTGGTCTATTACTCACTCCCCCACGCTGTTTCAGGTACATTTTTTTTTTGACAAATATGTTCCTTTCAAAAGGAAAATAATCATCTTCTGGAAGCACAGACTTCTCTTCAGTTTGGAGTTTGCATCTTCGCAGGTAGCAAGGCAGATTCTGATCTCTTTTCCACTGACCTAATTTCAGAATCACACTTTTGAAATCACTGGCGTTTTCTGAATTCACAATGATGCAACTGAAATCCTAATCCCTACTCCAGAGCCCTTCTGGAACAAGCAGGGTAATAACTGCGATACAAACACAAGCTGTGTTCAGAATATGCACTATTCACCTACAGAACAATTTGCAATTAATTATGCCACGCTCGTCATCAAACGTCGCTGAAAATGTAACTCAAAGGAACAGAGGGAAGCGTTTTGCAAATTCAGCCCCCCTAAAAAAGGGGGTGCAGGAAAGGCTGTAAATGTCACTGAGTCAGTCACTCAGTGGGAATGAGTTACCGTGAATTTACCAATCATTAGTGGTATCAGTAATAAAGGAATGTGTTCATAAACTATCTGATCAAATTACACTTCATCAGACTAGTTCTGAAACTGTTTTTTATCACCAGCCTTTAGCTGAATCGACAATGTGCTCTCTGATTTTCTTCGGCAGCACTTCTCGCTGAACTTCCTCACTGGGACAGAGCGAGCGGGTGTGCTGACTGGAGAAGGCTTCTTTGGCTCTCACGTTTCCTTCTTACGGATCCTGGCACTTCTTCGGTCACTCTGCACTTACCTTCCTTCCTTTACATCTATTCCTTAAAGCATTTTGCAAGTATTACACAAACGTGGCCATACAACAACCTCCTTTTGGCTATTTACACCGAGAACCCTTTTTCCCAACAGGATGCCCTTGGGGTACATGTTAGGTAGCTCTTGCAGGATCCTAGTGCAACCTACGTGCAAAATAGGCTGTAATAATTTCCATCTTGTTTGATTTAGTAAAAATGTAACATAAAGAGCAGTATATGGTAGTGTTTTGTTTTTTGTTTTTAAGATGCTACTTAAATATGAAACTACTAAACAATGGTGGCAGCACAATACACGTCGTGGTTACTTCAGGGGTTGACTAATCTGGAACAACAAAAAAGCCAGCCACTGAACTGCATGTTTTAAAAACATACGTTGATAATGCAAAGGAAATTGCATTATACATAACTAATAATTCCTTGTATTTAAAAAGTCACGGAGGAGGCAGGACAGAGTCATTTACCTCGTATTTCATCCACATGGCTTCCAGTTTTGTTCACACACAAAAATAACATCTATTATTTTTGCTTTATTTCCCTTGCCCTAGCCAAGTTAAGGTAAATATGTACTATATGCTCCGTGGAGGTCTCAAAAAGACACAGATGATAAATGGCCTGAGAACATTCACCGTATCTGATGGAATGTGATCCTCAATTAAATATAAATCACTCCAGGTATTCTTTTACCCATTTCAAAGAAAACAACAAACGTTAGAAAAACAGAACTGCTTCCCCTTTCCCATTACAGGGCTTCCTCTCCGCGGAGCCAGCAGCTCAGCCCCAGCCTCGGGAGCACAGCACCACGGCGCCGGCAAAATGCCTTGCGCCGCATGTACCCCATCCGCGTGCTGCAGCACCTTCCTCAGGACAGGCGTTAACAAAAACCAACTGGGATAAGAAAAAGGCTGCTAAGCAGTAACGGTGTTAGCTACGTGACTATTACAGAGGTATGGTAAGGTGCTGATAAATTCAGGTACCTGGTGAGACTTCTCGTAAGTCAGTCAGCACCTCTCAGTGATGCTCGTCCAGGACTTTGTCACTCTGCCACGAGGTGAGCTGCTGCAGCAAAACAGCAAGTGTTGGACTCGCTGCAAGTCCCTAAACGGGCCCCTGTTTGTAAAAATAAATAAATAAATTTCTCTTCTATACAGAGCAGTAATTATTTATTTTAAAGGCACGGAAGAATTAACTGTTCGACTAGCCACAGAAACCATCACTTCATTTTAAACTCTAGGTAAACACCAACTGAAGTTTTTTTTTGTTAACCAGCCTAGGTAGAGAAAACTCGTCATTTTCCATGATTTATTAAGGAACATACATTCGCTCTTAGACACAGAAGTGTGGTTTCACAAGCATCAGCACCGCTCGCATCAGGAAGCCATAATTAGCTCTGTTCGTTGACGTACTCAGACAACATAAATTACAGATCGTGTGCAAATAGCTGTCCAACCAAATAGTTGAGCAACAATCCAAAACCAAGGGAATAACTGTTAATATATTCCATAGGTAGAGAGCTGCTATTAGTTACAGGAAATAAGGTATACGGTTTCAGTAATGATTGTTTCAACGGTCACAGTCCCACACACATGAGAAATTTATTCCACCGCCGTATCCAGAGCACACTCAGCTGGCTACAAAAGCCAGCAGGTATGCGTTGTGTACGTAAACAAACCTGCAGCCTTTGATGATTTCGGATAAATATAACGCAACGCCTATTACGGGTAAAACCTTTCAGTGCTCCACGTCCTGGCGAGGTGGGATTTCCCAAAGGGCCACCGCCGCCGTGCCCCCTGCCCCGCCTGGCTCCCGGCCCCGCACCGTGCACACACGCAGGGTGTAAGGCTCGAGGCAGCGCGCACACGCAGTAACCTACATTGAAAGCGGCCGCGGTGCCCTCCTACTCACGGCAATGACTCACAGAAACCCCGGAGCTGTACCTTTAGCACAACTGCATCTTGAATGTTTGACCAAAATTTAACTTGTATTTACATCACCCAAAAGTACCGGGGGTAAGTCATTACTGAACTGTACAGCTGCACCAAGTGAGAACGCCACTTGATTTATCTTTTATATAAATCACCTGGAAAAAGTAAGAAATAGCTACTTCTTTTGAGAAAGCGGTAAACCAGAACTGTTCACCTTTACTTGGACATCTGCAGCAGCAGCAGCATTAATCTGCTGGTGACACGCAGAAACCACGCTTTGCCCCATCCACCACCTAAGAGCTGCACGCACCTACACGACTGCTACCCTGAAGGCAGGCTGCACTGCACCGCCTGCTTTTATTTCACCAAATACTCAAACACTGAATTTTTTGTCACTCTGCTTATGATCTACGTGTACGCTCGTTGAGACTGCGTTCGTTACGCTGACAGTCAGCTCCCAGCCAAAAACCCAAGCAGAGTGACAAGGAGAAAATGGCGCAGGCCCAGCGGTCCCAGCCAGGTAAGTATTCCCAGCTGTGAACTCTGCCTCGAAATCCCTTTCAGGATCAAGCTTATTCACCGCCCTTATTTGAAGCAGTTGCTTAAAGGACTGCTAACTCATTCTTCCAAGGGCTATTTTAAGACGTGCTGTAAAATCAGCTGCTTGTAATATGCTTTAAAACGTGCAGTTAATTATTAATTTTTAAACTCGCTTTCAAAGTAAGAGCTTTGTGGGTCCCACTCTCGTGCTTGACAAGTCGTGCTCTCACACGTGTGAGTCACTTTCATTTTGATGCAAAACCCACATGGATGGCTACTGGCAGACCACTCATAGCGCACTCACAGGCTCTACCACCAGTCCCAATGACAAACTCTTAAGTCAAGTTTTTAAGATAAATTTATTTTAAAAAGATTTTCTACGTTTCAAGCTTTTCTGCAGTATTGCCTTCCCTCTGACAGCAGGCAAAGAGGTGACGTACATACAACTCACGTGGCTGGTTCAGGGCCCAGCAGACTCCTCCATCTCACAGCCTGTAGGGTTCTTATTTGAAACCTGCTTTTCGCTATTGGAGTGACTGCGAGCAATGCAGATGCAGAAATATCCCACCCCAGAACAACAAGTGTGGATAATTTGTGTTCAGTACCAGAGGCTACCTTGACAGCAGAGGGGATGGGATGAGCAACCCTTATGAGTATGACTCCTCTCCCCAGCTTCCTCACCCCAAAATTTGAGACCAGCCGCTAGCAGTCAGAAGCTTGCCTCTGTCACAGGCTGCAGCCCCACCAGAGAAGAACCATGCACTAAGATTCATAAACTTTAAGACTAAGTTCCTCTCAAATCCAAAGCATGACTTCAACTTCTCCAGCTTCTAAGCTGCATCCCCCATAGGAGCACCTTGAGGGCCACTTGTTTGACACCCAAATCCCTGCTCACCTACTGACAAGGAGCAGCAATCCCCGGCTTCCTAAAGGAAACACATTTGCTCTTGCAACCTTTATTCTTGCTAGATTTCAGCAAGATATTGCAAACAGTAGAATTTTAAAAGAATTGTGATCTTAACCAAAAAGCACACTGTGAGGATTGCAGGGCTCGGTTTGTACATCTGTGCTTTCAGCCCTGAAATACAACAGCAGGACTCAGAAGTTACGGTTTAGAGATGTCCCACGGCTATTAATCTGGAGACACCCTGACACAAGGGACTGTCACGGCTCCTTTTGGGGGATACATATTTAAAAAGCAGCATGCCGTAAAATCTGTATGTTATCCTGTGCATGCTAAGTAAACAATGCTGCTATAAATCCTTAGGAAAAAGCTGTTAATGCACATGCAAAGCATGCGTTTTAAAACTCAGTATTTCCATTTCCATCGCTTTATTATTTTATCTATATAAAAGCACTAGTGGCCTTCATCATTTCATGCTGTTATTTTTTTCTTTCAGATATGAGAAAGCAAAGAAGTTTAATCATCGACATTTTCTTTTCACCTTCTTTCTTGACATAGTTTAAGATTGTCATGAGTACTTTCCATCTATACTTCTAGCCACCCTCAATCAAAATCTTTGAAGATCTTAATCTATATCACAAATTATTGCTTCTTTTTTTTTTTTTCCAGTTGAGAAAAACATCTGTGCATCACATTTATGGTTAACTCCAAACCACACACAGCCCCACTGCCTCGGCGGGGAAGTACACGTCTCCCTTTGGAGCACAGCACTCACAGGAAACAGTTGCAGGAAAATTTCACTGACCAATCTCCTGATTCGCATTACATTGTGAACAGCAATTACAATACACAACTTGGTTTGCGTGTCTCTAACTGACCTCCTAAGCAGAGTACGTGAAACTAAGTACTATTCAGGGTATGGCACGAGGGTAACTAAATACCGCCTGCAAACTATTTTCGCATGTGCAGATTGAAAAAGATAAATCAAATATTTTTGATATTTAATTAGCAGAAAGCTTTCTTGATTTCTAAGCCAAAAGAGAATGGGCAAAGTCAAAGAAGAGGTGTGATGGAGAAACAGGGCCCAGGCTCTGCTGGGGAAATGACCATAGCCATGAGGACCCATTGCCAGCACACAGGATTACTCTTCCACTGAGTCTGTTCCTCTTCCTCCTTTTAATGGTCCCAATATATTTACAGAAGTATACGTGAGTTCACTGCACAGCACTAGGTATTGAACAATCAGTCATCTTCACAAAATGTTCTGATTTTTGGGTAGCTCATCATCCAGTAACGGGCTTTTCAAAAGCAAAAATAATAGATCTAATAAGAGAATATAACCAGCAAATGCATGGTTATCAATTGTAATTGGTAGAAAATTAGTTACTCTGATTTAACAGTTAATTATAAGCTCCCATTTGCCACGTAACTCAAAAGCCTGGAATAGCGATAACTCAGTTTAACAGAGACTGCTAATGTTGGTTTACGGCACATTGGTTTTACCCAACTTTTTTGGACTGTGTTTACGACTCTTGAAGGCTCAAGACAGTTTTCAAGACTCATCTTTTTTCAGTAGTGTACTTATTGCTATAAATTTGATAACATCTGTGATCCTAAGTCTTCCATTAGGTTTAAATAGATGAAAGAAACTTGATTTAGAATTTCTCTGAGCGGATAGGGAACTAATAGGTGTGGTAATGGGAGACGTAGCGCTATTTTTAAACTTGACAGGAGACATATTAGTTGCTAGTTCCCTATTACAGAAAAAGCACCAGGCTGGTTAATAATAGGCTGGCATGTTGAAATTCCTCCAATTTATTAGGAATATGATGAGAAATGGGCTCCGCACGCTCTGGGCTTCAGACCAGTTTTTGTACAGAACGGTACTCATTACAACCTGCATTTGTATCCAGTTTAAGCACATAGATACTTTTAAAAAACTACATGGGAACATTTTAACTAATTATATTTGAAAAGTTTTGTCTGTAGTTCATATTAGCTAATTAACTGAAAGACCAACCGCTTGTTAGAAGCCACCATTAACTGCTCTGCATGCTAATAAAAGCATCCTACATCAGAAAGTTTGTTTTCTACAGTAAATTGGAAGTGGTAAAACCTTAAACAATAAATACTGAATTGTTTCTCTATCACAGCAGTTTGGGATTTATTTAGCCCTTTAAAACACCCTTCTTGTACAAAAGCTGGGACTCCAAGAGTTAATTTAAACATTAGGCTTGGTAGCCTGAGATGTTTGGCAGCAACTTTTGAGTGGGCACAAGCCAGATTTATTTTACAGTCAGGAACTATCCATTTGAATATGTGATGAAAGGATCTGCATCTTCAGTCACACCTTGAGTCAATAAAAAGGATGGGATGAGTTCTACTGTCAGCTCTAGTTCTGCTGTGAAATCTGGGAGGAGTCCCCCACAGAGAAGTATTGCTAAGGGACAAACATGTCACTTCACAACACACTCCAGTAAGGTTACTTCAAAATAAGATTCAACTGTGGAATTTTATTCTGGACCTTAACGGGCGTGCCAAATATATCTGCCATTTTATTCATGTAAAAACCTGCAACACGAACAATTTCGTGTGATAATCATGCAGATTTGCCAACCTACAAAATGCTTACCTAAGAGAAGAAAATAACTCATCAGATTTTCATTTGTTTTTAAGAAGCAACATTGAAGTATTAGATCTTCGCAATAGTCTGGATGCGATGTTCTTCCAATTCATAAAGTAACATTAGGGCAAAAAAAAAGTTAACTATTAAGTACGATTTGAATTCAACAGAGGAAACAATTTTTGATCTTCCATTTGTAAAACTCTCGCCTTTTCAAGAGAGCACTGAAGCCAAGAGAGCACTGAAGCAACGCTTCGTACTACGACCCTACGAACACAGGAATACATCTCATTAACTCCTGTCCAGGCAGGATCATGTTTTTTCTTTCAGAAACCACTTGAAAACTCTGATTCAATAGTAAATGTCACGCGACATCAAAGGGGGACTTCATACAGCCCTAAACATGTTTTTCCATTTTAAGAATATTTTTTCCTATTTCCAGCTTCACATACAGAAAGATATGTTACCCGCATCGATTTATAAATCTAGTGCAATTAGAGTTGCCAACTTTATTTAGTGGCGCAGCATTATGTTTCCTGTAAATAATTGCACTATAAAGTCTAGGCTAAGCCCTCTGAAGGGGCTCAGGCAGTATCAAAGGCTTCGGAGCACGTCCAAAGCACGTTCCGACAGTGCACTGCAAGCGTCTACCAACATCGCCGCTGACACCAGGACAGCCAACTTAATGACTTCAGTCGGTTGTTTTCGTTCACTTGTCCACGGAGCCTTCGGAGTCTGTGAAAGGCTTCCAAGGATTTGCTTAAAGCAATGAAGAAAAGCAGATTCCTGCATTTTATTTTGCAGTGAAAGTAGGAGAAATGCGAGGGGTCTGTCTCCTCCGCTGGGAGGTACCTACGGATATACGTATCGCAGGAAGCTGGAAAACACTGCCACAAATTAAATAAGGCTGTCTGTGATCATCTGTCAATTGAGATGGTGAACATTTCAGGAAACCCTTCTTTTCATGAATCAAAGCGACACGCAAGCATCTCAAAACAGTCTGTTTGGGAAGCTTACCATGTAAACAAGCTTAGGTTCTACGTGATCTTTAAATACAGAACCTGAAAAAGGAATAAATAGTCGTGTCTGGGGGAAGCCCTAGCAGACATGAAGCGTGAGTGGCTGCTTGTAGTGCCGCTGCAGGTAACAGCAAGGCAAGGACATGCACAGAGGATGAAGAAGCCTGGCCATCG
This sequence comes from Anser brachyrhynchus, assembly GCF_964034855.1. NCBI lineage: Eukaryota > Metazoa > Chordata > Aves > Anseriformes > Anatidae > Anser > Anser brachyrhynchus. The sequence continues at coordinate 37,948,617 of NC_137701.1, forward strand.
AGACATAAGATTTTTCCTTGAAGGTTATCAGATGGCTGGAATTAGAAAAGCACCATTAAAAACATTACTATCTGAAAGACCTTGCCTTAAAAACTTCAGCTTTGTTGCACAGGACAAAAACTGGCTATAGCGTATGAACTGCATTGCAGTCTTCAATGAAAAAGTTAAAACCAGTTTTATTTGGATTTTCCTTCATTATAAATAATGAACCCATTAGTAAAATTCACGTAAGATTTTAGCTTTAGTGTCACTTGAGAAACACTTTTCTACATGTCTGAAGGAGTCTGAAAAGCATTTACCCTGCCTCTGAGTCAACTGGCCGTGCTCCAAACACTTTCCTTCTGAAATCTGAAAATCCTTATCGAAATTGCACAGCTTCTTCAGCAAAACCAGAGTCACAGTCGTGCACAAGCTATCAAACTCCAACCACCAAAAAACTGAGCAGGCTCCCCCTGCAAACAGGTACAAGTTTAAGAAGTGGGAATTTCAAATGGTTTGTAATGGCCATGACTACTGTGGTGCAGGGAAAAAGCATCTCAACTCGCGGAGCTCAGAGATGAAGGAACTATTTTAAGGTCATTACTGGGAGATCCAACTGAAGTTTAGCCGGCTATTGGTAGGCGCTGTTTCTGATGTTGCTGCTACTCTGAAATGCCAGAAATAACATTGCAAGCCACCGCGAGAATACCGCTCACACCTCTTAGATGTGAGCTCTGTGCTTATATTGACACTTCTTCGTTTCAAAGTCAAAGATCACAAGTTTCACCAGCAAGTTAGAGATCTGTACCGACTCGTGCTAAGGAGTTCACAACTGCGCAATTCTGGCTGCTTGAAAATTTTTGGCAGGAACATCAGCTAAAAATTCACAGCAGCCATAAGCACCTCTTGTAGGCCTGAGGAACAACAGCAGCCACACGAAAACATGTCAGGTAGTCACCAAGACTCAAAACAGTCCTAGCAAGTGCTGACCAGAAGTTACACTGACTTGGCAGTACTCCCGCAAAACCTGCGGTGTTTATTGCTGCCCCAGATGAAAGCCACAAACTGGTCACTGTGGAGGGTTTCTGCCCCAATACACCAAACACTGAGACAACAAGAACTTCTTGCCTATTAACCAAGCCACAGAACAGAAATCACATGTCAAGGTGAACTGGAATCATTTCTATAAAATAAAGCTTTAAAATGGAAAATATAAAGACGCAATCTTAAAGTGTTTCTTTGTCTTTGCTAGAACTCCACTGGTGAATTGTGAATTCAGGTACCAAGAAATTTCAGAGTTGCCTTCCAGCTGATGAAAGAAAACAGTTGTAAAAGGTTTTCCATCTTCATAAACTTCTGCCCTTAATATCTACAAGAGGTGCTGTACAGGCCTTTATTACAGATGAGGCAATTCAGCTCGTTCTGAGCCTTATGAGATCTGATCTCCCCAGCCCTGTTCAAGCTGAGGCTGGTCCCACAAAAATCACCTAGATGTACACGCTTGAAGGATAGCGCCTTCATCACCCATTTAAATCCCAAGTAGCTCTGGAAGACACTTCGCTCTCCCGGTTTCAGTACTGGAGATACAATTAAGCAAAAGGGGAAGGGGGCAAAACAAGCAGCGGATGTTTGGTCTGACCACAACCCAATGCTGTGCTCGCACAGGTAAGTTGCCTCCAGCGAATATATGCAGTGTAATGCGATGCAAACGGGGTATGCAAACGAAGCTGTACCAAACAAATGCTTTTGGAAGAGGAAAGGAGTTATTGCCACCTATCTGCATGGAGCATGCATTAGTTAACTCCCGCTAAAGAGACCCTAATCCGAACGCCGTCTGTACTTCTCAAAACGGCTACGAATCTATTTGTGAGGTGCATTCAAATGTGGCAAAATGAACAAAATCTGTTTTGCATGCCAATATCCTTGGAGAGGGCAATATTCATGCGAGCTGATTCAAGCTGCCCTGAAGAGTTGCAGCACTCTGCCTTCCTCCTGCAGCTCTGAATGAGCACGGACAAGAGATCCAGAAGCGATTCTTCCGCGAGTCTATAGGCAGCTGTTCTTCGCACTCATGCGAGTATTTTCTTGGGCACTGCAAGGATGACTTGGAAAAAAAGTCTGCCTTTTTTCTCTAAAGCTCTTTTTCTTCTCAAGCTGCGTACCCCACTCGATGTTTAGCGTACTTTGAAAACGCGCGAGGTACTCAGCCAGCCGCTAGGCACCAGCGCACTGAAGGTGTGTAATGGGTGCCGAACAAACACAGACCAATTCGCATGGTTTTGCTTATTTATAACTGCCACTTACATACTGCTGACATTTGTAACGCCTGCCTGTGGTGACACCTGTGATGTTGCTGACACACCACTACCTTTGTAAAGTGTGTGTGTGTGTCTACAGGCACCGGCAATTCTAAGAAACTTGCTAGCAAATATACACACCATTTCTTTTGACCGTAACTATAAAGGTTGTTTTTAATACCACACTACACCGTGCTGATTTTGAAGAGGAAAAAAGCCGAATTTTAGTGAGGTTTATCCCCCCTCCGCTGAGTTTCTTGTCATTCAACAATAGCTCAGTTGATTACTTCTGTGAAAAATTGTCTTCTGACCATATTACTGCGTTGTTAAGAATTATTCTGTATCCACATGTACTCATACATGCACAGAATTTCACGCACTTGTTACCATTATTGTTGTCTGTTGACTTCTATTCTGAAGTCTACGGCCTCTAAAAACCACGCTGACCCTCCTGAAAATCTTGATAGAGTTTGACGACAGAAGTACTTGGTTTGGTTTTGTTAATGTAAGTCAACTACAAAGAATTCACCTGATCATGAAGGAGATAAGGGACTAGAGATGATCTATACAACTGTTCCCAGTCAATGGAGTCCTAAACCATCTTTACAGGAAAAAAACACTACTAGATCTATGTAGGTATTCCAATTACCAGCTAACTGTAAGAAAATGCTTGGATCTGATAAACAAACCTAATGATAATATAGCTTCTAACCAAAAATTTGCAATGGTTTTTAAAATATGCTTTAAACAACAAGATGTAACTGTTCCATCTCCTCCCTCCAGCCCCAAAATCATACTATACCTTCTGCCCAGTGTTTCTCATAATTAACAAGAGGTTTCATTTATCCACCTTCATTCAAAAATGCCAAAGAGCCTTACAAACATTAATTAAACCTTACAACACTCCTGTGAGGGAAGTAGGTGTTGCTTTTTCTACCTTACGGATGTGAAAACAAATTTTAAATTGTCATTTGCACAACTTTCCAATAGTAGTTTTATAGTAAAGCCATGAGCAGAAGCAAGGAGCAGTGACTCCTCAGTTCCCTCCTTCCAACCACCAGAACGCACGTGCTCTTTTAAACTGGCAGGAATTTGGTTGCCATTTTACCACACATGAAAAATTTTCTTTCAAACAACAGTGTTAATTTCTCATTAGCATGAATCCTTGTAAGACAACACAAATACATATTTCACCCAGATTGGACTTTCATTATTTCGTTTTCTTTCTGAGATGAAAATTAGATGAAATTTTGTATCTTATATTAGTATCATTCTTCATCTGGTTAGCCGATGAATTCCATCCTCAGAAGGAATATCCACACTTCTTGAAACCATATGAACTGTTTCTCATGACTGAATCCCCTATTTCCTCTTCTCATGTATGTTTCTTGATGGCTTCTATTTCTTATTCTTTTACCTTCTTTTCTAATTATTTTCTATTGTAATTATCTTCATCCTACATCATCTTTTTTCCTTCTTTAAACTTTTTCAGTTACATGATAAAGGACGCACCTATAAAGGACAAACAGCATGGCAGCTGCTACCTCGAGGAGATGCATGATTAATCATGTCTCAGACTCTCCTCGCTTTCAACTTTTCCTTGCATATGGACATCTGCACCATCCCTCCTATCTGCCTGGTCTAGTCTTAAATGTTCTTCTCTTTCCCCATCCTGCTTCACTCTTCAAACTTCAGTTTCAATACAATCCCTTCTTCACTGTTCCAGAAGCACAACTTCACAGCTCCCTTGCCTTATTTTCCTCACCTTGTCTCCTGCCTCACATCCCCATTAAATCTTCTTCACTCAAATTGTCTCAAACACTTTTACAAACAATCTCTTACACTCTCCTCTTGCTGCTTTCTGTACCACTACAGAACAGGCTCGTACCAGCCCATGAAACTATTTCTACGATGCATTCATTCATTAGCCCAAAAAGCACGAGCGCCCAACCTAGTTTTAAAAATGCTAAAATCTTTATCATGAGCCTTGCTGAAAAAGCTTCATTCCTCAAAATCAGCCAACGATTTTCATATGTTTTCACAAACCTAACCTACCTGTAAGTCCATAAAAGTGGCAGCCTGACTCTGCTGTCTTACAAATCAAGCTGACATCATTAATAACTGTTTGTGAATAGGCATGTACACCACTCAAGTTAAAAGAAACAGCTGTTAAAATAAAGATTTTTTGACAAAAAGAACAGTACATTTTTCTGGAAGAAGATTTTTATGTATTTTTAAAATTATTATTTCTCATATTGTGGAACCAAGTTAACAGTTAAATTAGGTGTTTTGTTTTGTTTAAATCACACAAGTTAGCACATCATGTTTGTACTAGCTGCTTTAATGAAGACAGTCAACATTTGCCAGAGTACAGCAAAAATAGGTACCTTTGTTATTCATCTACTTTCTGTAAGAGGCAACTCGGAGGCTTTGAGAACTGCTCTCATCAGATGGAAGCGGCAACAAATGTTCAGTCACTGCTTTCTCTTTCAGCTCTCAAAATTACAGCTGGATGCTTCAAACATTATGTGTGGTTTCTTGCATTTCAAAGCTTCTGAGCTACTTGGATTGTGACAAGGAAAATTCTGCCCACAGATACTTGCTTCCACTGCCCTCATGCTCCAGCCAAAATGCTGGGAATGGAAGCAGGATGCCACTGGTGGCAGTGGCACGGATGACACCATGGCACACTGCAGCCCCTGGTCATACCTTGGCCGAGCAGGATCCACGTTTACTTCTGCAGCACAAAGAAGTCTATCCCTTTTCATCATTCCGCAAAGTTGACATTTCAGAAGAAGTAGGTTCTTCTAAGCAAAACGAAAAATTGTAGTTCTCCAACAGAAGAACTTTTTGCTGTTTACTTACCACCATGCTATTTACCTTTATTACTTTTACACTTTCCCAATAAGCATACAACCTAATGGAACAAAACAGATGCACTATAGCCTACTGATTATTATTTGTTCCTGTTTCCAGAAAACTCTTACTGAAGCTCTCAGTATTTCTTCAGGCTTAACAAAGGTCCAGAGTTACGTTATTTGGTATCTGCTAGGAAAAAAAAGAAAGTTGGGTTTTCTTCCTTTCTAATATTCCCTAAGGTTACCCATCCCTTTGCATTCAGCTGGTGATAGAATGAATATCTGAAATCCTTTGAAAACTTCAGATATGCAGCAGAGATCAATACGTTTCATTAGGAGAGGCCTCTCAGAGCACATTAGTCGCACTCTCCACTACCGTCATTTACTTTTTACTTGATTCCAATGTTTTGGATTTTTTTTAAAGCGAATTTTTATCTACAAAGCCACAAATGATGTGAGCCTTGCCTACCACTGAAAATGCCACTAATGAGCAAACACTCTCAATGTTTTAAAAACAGGTTGGGACCCACAGAAGAGCAATTTCAGTGAAAGACTCCTGCTCTTTTGGATTTTTCCTCTTTATATGCATCAAGCCTCACTGAAATCAGCCACTTCTTCCAAATAGCTTCTTATGCTACATAAGACAATGATAGAAAATAAGAGTGCTTCTGAACCTATCAATTAATTTTTAACTCTTTATTATGTTAAAAAAAATGTTTTGCCTCCCTAGTAATTGCTTGACTTTGTGAGGACTAATAAATGACCTTCACTGTGGCATATGAAAGCCCAGAGAGAGACTTGGTTCTGCTCTTCTAAAACCCAGCACTGGGCCACATCAGAACAAAGTGTGAACACAAGCTTCTTAGGCATCAGAGAAACACCAGGAACATCAGAAGCTGAAACGTGTGTAGGTGTATTAGCAGTCCTACCATCCATCTGTCAGAAATCTTCGATGTTCCTGCACATCACCCACTGGCAGAGCTGTCTGCCAAGCAAAAATATTATGAAGTGTTCATTATATACCAAGATCTCCCCCTTTCCCGAGGAGGAAATGGAAAAACCTGTCCCTCCATACACACATACTAACATCGCTATCACGAAACAGTGCGAGACTTCCAAATTCTCCAATAAAAGAAAATCTACCCAGAGACCAGCACTCGGGACTGTGATTTTACACATATTTCAGCAAACTTTACTTACCGCAGGATATGCTGACTTTTGATTCACATATATCGCATTTTTTAAGGTACGTTAAAGACTGAGTTTACAATTAACTGAACAGACAGCGTACAAAAGGCTTTTAGAACTACACCATATGGTCTAGGGAAAGGAACAATCTGGACTATCCACATTTCAATCTGTAGGCTTGTCCACCTCTATCACACATTGTATTGCTGTAATAAAATATTAAGATAGAAATGTAAAAGTGAAAATAATCTATCTTTTACACTACCAGGGAACAAGGCATCCTACAGTCCAGTGTGCTTAACGAATATTTTAAGTTTTATGATTTTGGCATGGTGAATCAGATATAGCCAATAAAATTCCCAATTCATTTAAAACAGTATTTCCAGAAGGATATGGGTGGGTATTCATTCTGCGCTTCAGGGAAATAAAAAATACCAGTTTACATGGGGTATACTGGCAGCAGTTTATGTAACAGATGACACATTCTTGGAAATCAAATAAAAGCAGAAAGAAAATACCCATTGTTGCTTAGTGAAGGACTAATCACATGGTCACAGCTGGAACCAGTGTAAATCATTCATTAATAAAATTCTGTTGTAGTAGTCAGTTTTTTTCTGCTTTTCAAATGCCAGCAGGAAAAAAAAAAGCTCTTTCAATTCTTTGTAGAAATGATATATTTGTAAGTAGTTCATAGTAACTATTAAACTTCCTAAATCTTTGCAGATCTTTGCAGACAAAAAAAAAGAATGCCTACAACAAAACCAACGCTGGCTCTAGGAAAAATTATACGAACTCATGGATTTTTATATGCAATCCCAGAACATAGTCCTAGAAAGCATTTGCCACACCTGGAGGTACTGCCAAGAAGATCCACACTACAGAAAAAGACCATGCAACACCTAGGTGTTCCGTAACTGCCTACTCTGCTGGACCTGAGTGTCACGGGCTCAGGGCTGACCCTGCTTTGAGCATGGGGCCACTCGAGATGGGCTGCCCACATCCCTTCCAATCTGAATTATCTATCCTATGACCCAACAGAGACTTCTCCCTTCTTGAGATGTGACCCTCGTTTTCTCTTTTACTTGGAAATCAGCATAAAAACTATCACTAGTTTTGTGTTTCGTTGCCTCCAATAGCATGGAAAATTACATACAAATCTCTATGACTTTGCAGATAGGGAATTTTAACTCAGATCATCCTCTGCAATTATTTTGAAAGCAACCTCTTGCCATATCAGTGGTGATATGGGAGTTGTTCTACACACAATTCCAAAGGCCTGTTTTTCTTGTAATTTCAGAGAAATTACTAAGCAATAGTAAACAAAAACTATACCATTTGAGGTTTTAAACTGAAACAATACAAAGTAAATGGGATAGGTTTTTCCTCTAGTCCAAGAGAATAAGAAAAATCAAAATCATACTGTTCCTCTCCATTCGGCGTAAACACTGCAGTAACGGCATTTGAAATTGTCAAGAATTCCTTTAATTGAAAGGTTTCTTTGAATTTAAAAGCTAAAAATATATTATCTTCCTGACTCTGTGCCTACTAAGCAATCTGAGCAGAATTAAAGCATCCTGGCTTGATAGGATATCTGGGTTTTATTGTAGAGCCTGCTAAGGACTTCTCAAACCTCTATCAAGCCCTGGACCCTTGAAATTCAGCCGCATAAGCCCTCTGCAGCCAGTGGGAATGCTCAAGTGTAAAGTTCAACACATGCTTACATTTTCACATGATCAAAGGCTCAATTGCTCTGTTCTTCAGTTTACTGTAGTTATTCCTACCTCACAGTGACAGCCTCAGTAAGGAGATGCACTTTATATAAAACTGGTTAATATAAACAAGAAAGCCCCGGTTTTCTAGCAATTAACTTCAAGTAGTATGAAATGACAGTTCAAAGCCCTGTTCCTGCTAATAGCATTACTTAGATAAAGAAGGAAATCACTACCTAAGAGAAGCAGAACATATAAATGAAGTGCATCTTAATATTGTCACATTCAGCAACAAAAAAGGACCCTCAAATTTCCTGCTAGCTTCTGTTTTAGCAATTATGAGCGTAGACTTCGTCAGCAAGTGTAAAGTCTGAAGACAGGCATAGGAAGTGAGTATGTAAGTGCTTACGAAAAGTAACTAAATAAAAGCAGTGGCAGAAAGCACCAACTCTCACATGCGCATGGGCCATGATGTAGATAGGCATCATTTACATAAGATACCATTTTCTGTTCTTCCTTTCTTGCAAATATAAAAATACTGCTTTTTTTCTTTTGGTAACCAAAAAATGCAGCAAAGCAGATCATGACTGGCCAGGATCTACAAGTCAGCTTACTTCTTTCTGTCTGGTGATGCTTCCATTTTGATAAAATACAATGACGACAAAATACAATGACTCATAAAATGATATATGATTAGACAGATATATATATTTAATAAAAGCTGTTGAGGACCACATATGACCAGCTTACGACTGTAAAAGAACTTCTGCAGAAGAGCTAGGTACTACAATTCTCCATCTGATCGAAGGAGGCTGCCATCACGCCTCGGCCGAGCCGATCCTCCAGCAGCCCAGCACCTCGCTCTTCCCCAGCCCGGAGCCTGCCGGACACCCTGCCTTTCAGAAGTCTGTCCAAAGGACTTTGAAACATAATGAAACCAGGCCTGGGAGGACACCTCCATATGCTCCCCACAAAATATTTGATTCTCTTCTTCATTTGTCTGCTTCTAGATGAGACATGAAAAGAACAGTTACAAATTCAAGGGAAAAAGCCTTTCCAGCGGCAGGAGCAGCGGCTCAGATTAAGCCACATACCCACACGCTATTCTTGTTGAAGCTACGCCCCATACATCTGACAGGAGTTACACTTTTTTTTTTTAAATCTGCTGCTAACACCTTACAAAGTGTATTGTTTCTTTTGACACTGGTGTCATCAAAAGAACCGTGACTAAATGGTTTTAATGGTTTCCATGCCTAATTGCTATTATCTGGCTATTCACCAGCAGCAGCGCAAGGCCATCATCACTCAGACTACCTGAGAAGCTATGACTTCGGTTACAGCCCTAAATCCAAAAAGCCATACAACCAGCACCAAAAATGGGTCCCCGTGCATGCCTCCATGCTGCTCTGACAGGCATGCACTGACAATCAAGAAAGGCAAACAGTATAAAACCCTGAAAGTGCTGAAAATACACATTTATTAATGATTTTTCCTCACTGGAAACACTGCACCACGTTGTAGGTAGCCTAATTCTTTTAAGTGAAGAGATGTGGGAAAATATATGCAGTATTTAGCTTAGCTAGGAGACGAGTATGACAGATGTTATAAGCTAATGTTAATGCTACAAAAGCTATGATTTACCTTTACTAATCCCTCTCAATGAAAACAGTAGGACACGGAAAAGAAATGTAAGGAGACAAATTTAAGACCAGAGCGCATTTTTGGGAGTCGTAAGAAGGAAAGAAAAGGAGGCATAGGTGAAGGCTGCTGCTGCCTCACCTGGATATCTGGGATTTGTTTGGATCAGCTTTATTTAAATCAGCACAATAACTCTGACATGTAGACAAACACCAGGACTATTAATTTCATTGGATATTATCCAAGTGTACACAAGAAGCACAAGTTCAGGCATTTAAGCTTCTGGGCTGATTCATACTTTAAAGTCAGCAGCAGTAGTAGCTTGAAATGTCTCCAAAGGTAGCCAGCAAGGGGGTTAGATTACCTTAGATCATTAAGGCTTACAGTCCTCTCATCAGTTACCTAAAATAAAATACAGGTATTCATAAGCAGGGAATAAATGTTTCTAAGACACATTGCTTCTCTGCAACTATCACGAGCTAACTTCTGATGTGACACTGTTATGACATGCATGCTGTTACTGTCAAACTTTTTGAAGAAAGAAACCACTGCAGAAAGGATGATGATTCTGGATTAGAGGAAAAAAGAATTAAAGAAAATGCACCAAGAATGAATTGCAAAAAAAGTGAAGAGTTGATTAGTATTTTTGACAAGAGAACAGAAAAGGGACCGACTTAACTTAAGAGCTATTTTACAACCTAAATTTTATTAAACTGCTATTATATTTTGCAATTCTATATTAAAATGTGTCCTACATTAGGCAGCAAATAGCTTTTAAGGAAATGTTTTGTCTTCTTTATCAAGACAGACCTTCAGTACCAACTGCATGTACTAAAGCAATCTTTCACTCAAATGCTTTCAGGTTTTTACCCCTCCCATCTCATTTAAAATATTCAAACTTGGATGTCTATCGCTTGTGCATAAACCTTAATTATGACATTTGAATCTATTCATTGAAAGTTCAGCACTCAAATGGTCTGAAGATAAAAGCTGAAGCAAAAGCAACTCCACCGGGAGCATGAACATTTTCTGCAGTGGTCAAACACCAAGAGGGTGGGACTGTGGGTGTCTGAAATTCAAGTCTTAGATTTTGAAGTTCACACATTGCTGCTATCCTCACCCCACCCAGCCTGTAGCTTTGCGATTTTCTGCAGGGTTGGTAAGATTTCTTTGAAAAAATAACCAAGTGGCAAGCGCGCATGCCAGGTACGAGAGGGTTTTCTCAAAATGCTCACAGCATCACTTTTCATCTTCTAAGACACACATTCATGTGATCTTTTAACAACTATTTATTTCACACCAAACCAGATATCTCCCTAAAGCTTACCAATACAGCCTGCAGGCATATTTCTTAAATAAAAGTACTGAATCCTTGTATACTTCCAATTTGCATACTAAAGGAATGAATCAGCTATCACAGAAGTAGTAACACTGTGCAACAACTGCTCACCCCTTGCTCGAGAAAAAAAATCTTGTTTATCTATTTGGGGTGGGACTCTCCACTGATTGCATTTCTTCAGTTTGACAATAGTGAAATATTTTCTTAGAGAACTGTGACGAGTATGAATGCTCTTTAAGCTATTTTATGCATCAGCTATGTTAGTGAAACTCATATTTTGTATATATCTTATCACTTATTTGTAAATTTTATTTCTGTTTAAAAGTTAAAGAAGTTGTACAACACCAATTTAAAAAAATTAAATATTAGCAAAGCAATTATTTTGGTGCAGCATTTTAAATAATTTCCTGTATAGGTCTTGTTGTAAACAGAAGTGTTTTTGCCGCAGTTTTAACAAAACCAGCAAACTAAGTGTCTTCCAGCAGCACTTATATGAAATGATATATTAACTACTGTATTTTATTTTAGAAACAAAAGGTGTTGCATCAGGACTGCGTTTGACAGAATTAAATGAGCCGACTGCCTGGTTGTGTTCAAGTGTTCAGAAAATAACCAGCTATATGTGAAAACAAGGAACTCTGCCCCCCAAAAAAATAAGTGAACACTGCATATTTGTTTACAGTACAAGAATAACAGTATTTTGACTAAAAGAGTGGACACCAGAACCAAACAGGCAGCTGAGGAAAGGCCAGCAGGAGAGCTCTTGCCAATAGCTCATGTGAGAAATATGAGGCGAAATTAGCTCTCCTTGCACTACTGAATCACAACCAAAGCATTTGAAAAACTACTAGAGTAGATTTACTGAAAAACTGTGATGGAAGCTATCAATGCATGATACATTACCTCCTATCATCTAAAAAAATTCTTATCTGCGACACAGCAGAGCATAAGCTAAATGCCAGTTAGCTTCAAATATTATGAGAAAAGGCCGTTTTCCAGGAAGGCATATGACTGAAACGGGGCTGCTTCTAAGCTAACCAAAATTGCTCAAGTCTTTGATTACAGGAGCTATATTTTAAAAACTTTACCGGGCCTGCTTCTGCCAGCCTACCCAGAGGGAAGAGCTGCTCCCACCCTGCTGGCCCTAACGGCCGGGCCTTCAGCAATGTCCGCTACACCAAAGCTCAACAGAGCAGGGGAGAAAAATGCTCTTCTTCATGAAGCCACTACTCCAATGAGCTTCCTCAGGAACGTGCACAAGTGTGGCATTACCTCTGACGTGGTATTATCCTGACTGCAGTCACAGAGCAGCAGGTGTAACACAGAATTTACATTTTCGAAACATGACACAGCTGTACGTTTACCACCTATGCTGAAGTGCCAGCACCGTCCCATGCAAGTGATGCTGCAATGTAATCTTCTAAACAGTGCCATGACAACTAATGTAATTATACTGAAATAGTATTAGCTATATTTATATTGGGGATAGTCTTACCACAGTTCTTAAGAGAACTGTTCTGCTGCTCAGGAATTAACCGTATCTCTTCTTCCCTAGAACAGCATAATTAGTCACTTTGACATTTTGCCTTCCACAGTGACTAACAAACTCCTCCTACTCTTATAATTCAGTGGAGATAGCTCAGACTTAAATTATATGGTTCAGGTAATATATACTCAACATGATCTCTTTTTCCTAATACCTTCTTTAATTCACTGAAACGAACTAAAGGAACAGGTAGCGTTTCCTCCCACCCCCAACAGGAAATTTGTTCGTTTTTTTTTTGCTAAACAAATAAAATGTAAATTGCTTGAGTTACTAGGTTAAGATTTACTTTGTGTTAACATCTTCCAGTTTAAAAAAAAAGAGTGACATTTCACTCCCTTCCTGCCCAAACCCAGCCGATAGAAGGTCCCCCTCCAGCTCACCTCAGGGAGCCCTGGCAATGGCTGGGCTGCAAGGGGCCGTTCTTGTGGGCATTATACAGATTACACAGAGAAGTTAAACTCACAATAGTCTATACACAGTATGAATTAGCCAAAAACACACCTATCATGTATAATTATTATTTAAACCTCACAGTTCTGACAGAACTACTCTTTTACAAAAGGTAGCGGCAGCACGGGCTGGACCAGGCCACTGTGGCCCAGCGCTCCAAGGGATGCAGGGAAAGTCAATTCTAGTCAAATATTTCTTGTGACTGAAGTGCAAAACACACCATCTGAATGTGCATGGACTAATTAGCAAATCAGATACCCACAAGCTGTGGGTAACTTCTCACTCTGCAGGCTACCTAACAGCAGATCCTTCACCACATTTAATGACCATCATCCCATAAGCATGACAAAGGCAACCAAATCACATTTAGCCAACTAAATACGAAAATATTTTCAGAGTTGTTCTTCCTGATTATTATTAATACTGAAGTGGAAGTTAGCGCTTAAAATACTTTGAAGAACTATCCTTACTTTTGTGTTTCACTCACTGGAGGTATGATTATGGCACACAAATCCCTCTGGACTAAATGCCCTCATCAAAACATCTTATAGGTACATTAAAAATTGAATGGGCATAAACAACTCCAGCAGCTTGAAGCTTGAGTTGGTATTGCAGTGATCTTTGCAATTCATAAACATCAACACTTGGGATAGTTTGCATGGGAATACAAGCAACTAATTATTATCTTTTGCTTAAGGGCACGTATGGTGTGCTCTACAGGTATCGCTACTGCTTTTTGCTTAATGTATTGCCTCTTGAAGTCTTTCAATATAACAACTTGCTGATACACTCTAAAGCATTTGTAGTGTTACCAAACTGCTTTATATTCAAAGAGAATACACTGCAAGTTCTGAAAGACGATGCTAAGAAAGAACTTGTAGTTACAGAACTGTGTGTGACTTGCAAATAGTAATTTCACATTGTTCACAGAGAGACAAACCACATCGTTATGTAGCACAGATACAGTGTTTTGACAAAAGCATCAATGCCTTTTAGAAAGTAAAAATCTGCAAGTTACAGTATCATTTTCTGGAAAACTACTTGATTTTGCAGTATTATCTGAACTACTACCCTGATGACTGATTGACTACCAAAACTAGCTTATAATTTCAGTTGTATCTTTTTGCATTTATGTCATTAAAAATACAGGTCTGTTGGGGCAAGGTGGAGGGAACTGTGGAGGACATTTTCCCCAAAAAAATCTTACTACTAAAGTTCATGGAGTACATTGTAGTTAACACAATAGTAAATATTTCTCGTGGCTCTTTGATGATAAAAAGTTTTTCTCTGATGCATGACTGAAAGTACGAAATGAAATACTCAATCCAGATGACTTCTACCAACAATCAAGCCTACAAAGTAAAGAGAGAAAGCATCACACAGTAATTTAAGGGAGCCAATGGCTTCTCTACATTGTGCCAACAGACAGGAGTTCCCAAGAACTGATCCAGTGGCTGCAGAATAATATTCCCTAGTTGTATTGTCTTGTGCCACCTTCTTCTCCCTGATGTTTTTTATTCTCCTATAACTGAAAAATCGCTAGAAGACAAATTTTAAGTCAACAGGCGGAAGACAACAACCTGTGCTGAGAATCTGAGCCAACAATAACTTAAGGTGCTTTCATCCCTAAATACCGAACATCCAGAGGTTACAAAACATTTAGAAAAACAATGAAAACCTGCAAAAAGCATGCTGGAATGGCTGCAACCAGCAAGAGACTCCTCTAGAAATAAAGGCTAATATTAGCCTATTCAGAGACTACGGAGTGAATTTTAAAGGAGAAAAAGAGTAATTACTCAAACTGTATGCATTTAAACCAAGGTTAATCACCCAACTAAGAGAGAAAAAGGAAGCTTAGTTAGGAACTTTGCTTCACAAAATGCTTAAGCAGAATCTTTCCACTAAAGTTAGCCATTTCAAAAAAATATTAAGAATCTCATTTGCAATCATGTTAAAGTAACCGGGACTGGGTTTACTGACACTCTGTGCAAGACTCCGTGTTCACAGCATTTTATTTCAAAGCAGAATTTGTCCCACTAACTCTAAATCAGTCTTTTCCAGCCACAATTGTAAACACTACTTTCATTTCTTCATGTAAGTGATTGGTACAATTGGTAAGCAGCAGTTTCAGTATTACAAATAATGAGGCAGCACAAATTCTAGAAAATGGAAACTTCTTGGGCAAAACTAACAGCCTCTTCAAACACTGTTTGTAATGTTTTGTTATTAACTATTTCCTCACTAAATTACTATTTTTTTCAACTTAGATCAAGACTTGCAAAGCCGTGAAATAAAACAGCAATTCAAAGACCCAAGACATTTTACACATGCTTTGCAGCTAGTGAATTTCAGAAGTTGAAAGAAAACATTGTGAAGAAGTTGGTTAAAAACAGTACTGAGATTCCGTAAATAGATTCAACTCTTCAAAAGAAGATCTTTCACTGTAAGCAGCTTTAAAGCCAGTCTTTTAAGCTAGGACTAAACAATCCTTTTCTTAGCAAAACTACACTAAGTAAAAAAAATATATATTAAAAGATGCAAATGTAAAAAACAACGCTACAATCTACTAATCATCCCCCAAATACTCTTTTTGGTACAAGAAACTGTACGGGTTTCATGCAACACTACTTGCATGAGTGGTTTGGAAGCCAACTCATCTAAGTTGTTTCCACAACTTGACTATGTGTGCTCACAGGAAGACAAATAGGAAGGCCCCATCTTCGTGATGGGGAAATCTTTGTGAATGATAGCAATATTAGGCAGATGAGTGGCTCACATTTAATTTACTGTCAGTCACAAGCATAAAGTCACGCACAAGTCTAAGTCAGCACAGAGTTTCTTGGTACATGGCATGGTAAGTCTTCATCTGCTGTTATCTTGGACCCGTTTATTAAGTACTTCATACGAAATATAAAGTTACATGAAAAAATCTCTGAATTTACAGACTGATTATCTAGTTACTATTGTAGTAACTAGGTAAGTCTAGTTACTGCACTAGTTATACAAAAAAGCATAGCTGTTTAGTCATTTCAGAAACCTAGCCATTAGGATTTTCTCACATTCCTTAAATTTCTAGGGTTTCACACTTCTTCTAAGGTACCAAAGATATAATAACGCAGGCTCTTACAAAGAGCCTAAAATGGATGTCTCAATTCAAAGCGAAGCAGAGTTGAACATAAATCAATAAAAGTAGCATGTATCATTAAAAGTTGCTGGCAGCAAACACGTGGGGTCCTTTTCAAACACGTAACTGCAGCAAGCAGCAGTATCTGCACTAGCTTCATCTAGCTAGCAGAGATAAAACAACAAAGCCAGAAGAAAGCTTTAGCAACCAAGATAAACATTTTCCAAGAATGCACAGTATGTAATTATGCTGCTGTCGTATGCAAATCCTGTGTCACTGCATCTACTCTGCTGCTGGTACGTGCAATACCTAGACCGACTCAATACAGGTATGTTAGCATATCTCTAAAACAACACACCTTCCACTTCGTGCCTGAAGACCTATCCTTTGATTTACTGAAACGTGAATATAAAAAAGCAGAAATCCTTATAAAGAAATGATAATAGCTAGCTGCTTTGATACCTATGGCAACATGACTAAAAACAAGCAATTCAAAGAAACAACTAATTCAGTTTAAAGTTATGAAGTTGAGCCTTTTTTTTTTGTGGTCTTTAACTTATCTGCAAAGCTCTTTCATCCAGTCTTGTAAATAAGTGTAAGTAGCCGTTCTGAATTGATTATTACAACTTCAGGACGAGTGACACTTGACTGAAAAAGTAAAAGGATGCCAGTTCCCTTTCTTTGTTTTCATTTTCAGAGAAGGTACGTGAAAATGTTCTTCTCTCGCCATAGCCTGGCTTCTGTTCAAGAAAAGAAAATTAAAGGTTGCAGCCTGGGCACATGGTCTTCTACCCTTCTCTCTCTCAATGAAGAAACAGACTAATGCTTAATCTAGTAGGCTAGATAAAACTGTTTCAGCAGTCTGGACAATGCAAGCGGAACATCAAGTCCTATCTTACTAAAAATCAACATCATATTCCTACGATCAGGCCATTTGCAGGATTTGGTCCAAGTCACTTGTAGTCTACATTCTTCCAATGCGTTAGAAGTTACCGAAATAACACATGGCTCTTCTTGCCTGCAGCCATTGTAGTTCAAGAAATCCAAGGATGCTGGAGTTCACTCTATTCTTTTTCCCTTTTCTAAAATTTATGGTTGGATCCCAGCAATTCATCTTGTGCCACAAAATGTTTAGGGTTTCAACTCGCCCAGCAGCTTTCGGAGACTGGAGGGCCACTCTGTCAGAACCGTTGGCTTTACAATGGTAACTTCATTTTCATTAGTTTCACAAAAAAATATAGAAACACATGACTATTTTAGCTTCCAATAATCTCACAGAGTAAAAACATGCAACGCCAACTGGTAAGCTTTTGCTGACCACAAACACACAATTAGCTTTTGTCAGATGCTTTTAGAACTGTACAGTCATTTGTACATAAGACCATGATTCAATTGCCTAAAAGTTTATAACGTGACATAAAATACAGCTCTTCTAAGTAAAAAGTTTAAAAAAAGACTTTAGCTTCTTCCAGTACAGAAAATAAAAGCGTATTTTAAGTCAGTATTTCCTCTTCAGGCTTCCCTCCGAGTCGCAGGGTGGGCTTTTAGTTTCCATTCTAAGCCGAGATGAAGCAGTCAGCCTAGCAAGCTCGTTCAGGGCTTCAGAGCTATCACACTGCCAATCCTGGCTTCATTTCTAAACTTTTATGCCCCAGGTTAGCCAGGGTCAAAAGTTCTGCTGAGGCTATGCGTGTCTGCCCTCAAGAATGACACTACTTCAGTTCTTCACTCTGATCCATTAAATAAATGATATTTTTGATGGGTTATCCAGTGATTTGGTTAAGTATATGATGCCTGGAAAGCCACCTGGTGAGTGCTTTGACCTCATTAAAATCTGGATATTCGTTATAAGAAAACAAGCCGCTGTTTTAAGTGGTATGCTTTCATTTTCAGCTGCTGCTTCGTGAACGAAAGAGCAAAACAAGCCTCTCTCAGACCTTAGTGAGAACACTGCTTCCTACAGATCCACACCCCTACCTGTGACAGGGTCTCTAAGCCAGCACCAGTTAAACACCCCACGAGCTAAAGGAGGTATGTATCTATATAGAGAGATAGATTTACACATCCGTATTTTGAATACTTGCAATTACCTCTGACGTGAGATTTCTAAATTGATTGTAACACAGCCACTACAAACATCTAAGTCATGCTTACAATCTCCCTGCTAAATGAATATATTATTCATGAAACATTAAAGAAACAGAAAATTGATATTTTAAGAATTACTTCTGCAAAAGCTGTTCTGGCAATGCCGAGGTCCTAACGAACATGTTGGCTCTGAGGAACTCGTAGCATATTTGTAGGTTCTAGCTGATGCCTATGCAGCTGCTCAAGTACCTCTCTCTGTGTTGTCTCATTAAAAAAAGATCCCGTTGCAAAGCATGCTGAAACAGTGAGCTAATGAGGTTACATACTGGAAATCACCCCAAAATAATTATTAACTATTTACCAGAATCATGTGAAATTTCCAGTAGGCAATATTCAAATTCAAGTTGTCAGGAAAAAAGAGAAAAAACAGAAAAAGAACATATTAGCCTATGTATAAACACATCTGAGTCCATATAAAGCATTGGTTCACCTTCTACAATTGCCTTTTCTTCTGCATGGGAAAAGCCCATGCTACACCTCTCTGAAACAAGTAAAGCAATCTCCCCCCACACCTTAGCCACCTCCAACCCAAAGTGCAGCATGACATTTGATGCACACACTTTCGATACACACTTTACAAGAGTGTGGTAAAGCCCTTTTTAAAGATGATGTGAATTACAGGTATGCAGATGGAAGTGCTAGGAGGGGTTCTAGTTTCAGTTTCTGAAATACTTTCACAGCAGCAACCACATGATTCAAGGCTGTACTCATTAGTGTTACCATTTAAACACAGGATATAGTTTTGCTTGCACTAAGACATATTGCACAGATTGTAAAGAACTATATTTTAGTAATTCAGAAAAAAACATCTAGCAAATAAGACCCGAAAGAAAAAACAATGGAATAATTTGGAAATCTTTGTGGTTTTAAATTATGCTTTATCATTTGTAAGCCCCTGATAATTTTTAAAAATTTTACTGCATCAGCTAGTCTTACATTAGGCTTTAATTTCTGAAAAGTGTATTGTTAAAAATGAAACACATTCAATTTAAAACATAGCTGCATATCCTTTTTGAAAAGGATAAATGACCACCTAAGAAAATTATACAAAATCAGAAGGAATTGCCTTCAAACAATAAATGCACCAGAGTACACCTGAGCACACCACAATCCTGCACCCCGTTTTCATCCCACTGCTTTTCCAGAGGGCACAAGGGAGCAGCTGAACACTTAAAGTGTGATGGGAAGGGCTTGTCCCTAGGCATGCAACCTGCAGGACAGAGCTGAGAAGACTCCTTGCAAGAGGACAGCCCTCGGAAGCACCCAACCCTTCTAAACCTGCACAGTGAAGAACACAAACCACATTTCTGCCCTTTTTTTTCAGCCCGTTGTTCGTACCAAAGTAGTCACAACAGCATTGGAAATGCCCTGAAATAGGTGAACATTAGTACTCAAAAAACAGTGCTATGAAAGACTGCCCTAAAAGTAACAGAATCCTCTCTTTATCGACATTTACACAAGTAAGACAAGAGGCAAGAATTCAGTAATCTTATATTTGGAATTTAGCTAACTTTTCTAAACTACTGGATAATTAGGAAGCATTCAATAAGCATTTATTAGTTTCAACAAAAAATATTTAGCAAAATATTTTCAAAAAAATAGGGTCATCTGGCTATTAAGCAAACAACCATCCTGACTGCTGCGCTGCCAAGGAATGAAAAGCCAAGATGAACCCTGCATTTTGCTTTACTCTTAACAATGACACTTGCAGAGCAAAGTCTACATATGGAAATCGCTGACATCTGTGGAGCCACTTAACTGCACAGTGAAGCTTGAAACAAGTTACAGATGGGCAGGTTGTCTTTACCTACCCAGTACATATCTGACAAAAAAAGAGGGAAAAATGGAAGTTTATAATTAAGAGTGATGCTACAGCCACACGAACAAGCACCGGTCTACCATCAAGCCCACTGTCACTTCTGCACATGCTGGTAGCATTCCAGTGCACATCCCTCACCCGTGGTTTACAGCACATGAAATCAAGCACTATGGAAGTATTTTAGAAAAAATACCTGAGTTACTTGGAGTTGCATTTTTGGAAACAGAAGTCTAAAACCTCACGGACTTGCACTGAGACTTGGGTACCTAAGTACCTAAATCCTTTCTGAAAATGGCAGTTCAGCATCAAAGACTGCTAAAAGCTTTTGAAAATCTTGCATTTTATGTAACATTAATCACAATTCTGCCTTTCTAAGTTACACAACTTTCACAGCTTATAGTAAAACATACACAACATATAAAACTTGTGTGAGCTAGCATTTCTGTTCCTCTATCACACCAAGCACTGCCATGCTGATGACTGTCACTCATGCGGGGATTGTGACGGGGTTTAAGTGACACTGCCTTGCTGCCCAGGGCTGCTTCTCCCTGACTGAGCTGGGTGCTATGCCTCTCCCCCCACTGTCACATCCTGCAGAAGGCACTACTTTACGTGATTTGTCTTTGTCTGACACACGAGGCAAATAAGGAGCAGCCTCCGAGGCATCACGGTTTTCGTGCATCCCATTCAGACAGCCAGGACTCCTCTCCTGGCACCCCCAAGCTGCAGGGAATGCACGGAAAAGGGGCAGAGCTGGTATCAGCTCTGAGTCACCTGGGAATGTCTCCATCGGCAGAAATGCCAGCTGGATGCAGAAGCTCTGCTGTGAAGCCAACCGATGCTACCAAGGCGGGTTTTATTCAAGGACAGGATCTGCTTCCTGATCACTGTCCCAATGAGTCTGCAAACTTGATACAGCACACAAGCATTATAGGTAAAAAAGGGACAAAAAGTGGAGCGAGGAGAATCAGGAGACCACGAAATGGAGGGGAGAAGATATGTGGTGGAACTGCCCAGTGAGAAAGCACCTTGGTGGTCCTAAGCAAGCTGTGGGAGGAAAGAAGGATCTGGAGCTTTTTGTTTGCTTCTGTAGCTAAATGTAATTCAATTTGCAACATGGCAGATTTAGAAAACAAATCAAGTACTAATTGTAAGTGAATTTGTAACAAGCATATAAATACATATATATTAGTCCATGACGTGGGATTTCATGTGAAAAACCAAAAGCCCCTGTTTCCTGTAATAAGTTAGGGCTGCTGTCTTCAGTTACCCTCCTCAAACTCATATGTATCATCCACCTGATACACCTACATAGATGCAGAGATGCACCTACATACCAAAGCTACAGGCACAATACTTCATCCCTTGTGAACAGCAGGTAGAATACCACCTACGAACTGCAGACAGTCACATATAGCAGCTTTCCGTGAGTGTTTCCACTCTAGCAATATCTCAAGTAAAATGCACTACTGAAGCACTTGGCTCCTTGAAGCTCTGCTTTGTCAACAACTTTTTTCTTATTTGGCTTTGCTATCTCACATAATAACTGGCTGCCATTGCAAATAACCAAATTAGGCAAGTCTTTCCAACCTTACTTTCAGAAAGATATATTAGTAAATGATTGCACACCACAAAACCTTATAATAAAAAAATATGCAATTCAGTTGTTTTTTTTTAACTCCCTAAAGGATGTGAATATCAACTAATAGTTTTGTAATATTCCTTCTCTGTTTTGCATTGGTTTTGCTTTTTTTTAATTTATTGAAAAGACTGAGTTAAGAATGAATGGGAAAAACCCACATATTTACAGTAAGAAACAGTATAAAAACAGCTTCCTAACAAGACACCAATAAGAGTTTAAAAATAAAAATTCCCTGAAAAACCGAGAACAAAAATAACTGCTATAAGGAGGTGGGAAGATGCAAGAGGAAAAACAGTACCACAAGCATTGAATAAGCCAAGAACTTCAAGAGAATAAACAAATTGTAAAAGTTTGAACAATCTCCATGTCACGGAGACCTTCAGATAACGGTATTGCAAGATTATAGGGCCAGCAGAGTTCTGATGCCTCAGAGCACCAAATCAACAAATCTGTTAGGACACAAGAAGAAATATGTGTCAATATAAGCAACAGAATCTAAGAAATACTTGAATTCTCCACTGCCTCATAAGATCTTACACCACAAACCTCCCTGTGTTGCAGCCTGTAATAGTCTTTTCATTATTTGGCCACGTATTTTAGTTTAACACATAGGAACCTAAAACCTTTAAGCTTGTTACTCTTCTGTCAAATTTAGTTCAAGTTGCCTGATGAGTTCAGAAGTTATTAGAAAAGAAGGGGAGCACAGAATGAAGGGCACTGACACCCACTGGGACCATAGCGGCTCAGTTCCTGCAAGGGGCCGGGCCTAGAGCAGTTTGACACACACAGAAGCTGCAAGGATGAAGCACTGAACTACCCTTACGGGAAGCAATTCTGGCTGGTTTCAGTGTCTTGGAGGACCTGAGGGGTGACGCCCCTGCAAATATTGTTTTGTTTCTAATGCACAAATATCTTTTACACTTAAAGACCCAACTAGATTTAGTAATTCTCAGTGTGAGGAAAACTAATCCTCCCCACCAAAAGTGTAAGACACAGTCCCTCCCTTCCCTGCAGTCTCTATTCTCTGTTGACTATTAGTTTAGGGCCATTAGTTTGGCCAGTGGAATTCCACATATTTTGATATTTTTCTTTTGAAAGTGCAAAGGTTAACATTTTTTGGTCATCTCTTCCTTCTTTGCTGTCAGCCCACCAGTCTCTTGTTCCTGTCCTTTGCACACAACCATATGAAGCTTGAATTCCAAGTACAGTACAATTGTTAACAGACATCTCTCATTCATAATCCCAACATTTCCCACCTCTGTTGCAACCATGCGAGTCCAGGCTTTGATTAAAAAGGAGAAAAGGAGAAGTCTGCAAGCGTGTTGCTATAGTTAGACTTACCACACGTTGAAGCAAGGTGTGAAACTGTGTCATAAGCACTTCAGGGGTAAACATGGGGAAGCACACTAGAAGACATCTCCTGAGCACCAAAAACTGTGTCCTGACTGCTGGGCACAAAACCTAATTGTGTCTCCTTGTCTTTAGGGGGTCAATGAGTGAAGAAAGGGAGTCCACAGACTGCACCCACTGAAGTCCTTACTGCGGTCTCCTCTGCCCGCTCACACGAATGTTACACAGAGACAGGAAAGTAGCTTAACTCGATCCATCAGTGATCTGAAAGGTGGCACCTTCAGAAACAGCTACCCCACAGCGTGCAGAACGAATCTGAATTAATGGATTTGCTGTGGAGGTGATAACATTGCACTGACACAGCGGCCTACAAGGGGAGACATGTTGGGAGAACAGGGAGCCCAGGACCAGACACTGCAATTGTGGCTATGAGACACGACTCTGGTGGTTTTGGTCTGTAAAACAGGGAACTACACGCTCGCTTTTTCCATCTCAGAAACACATAATATTTCACAGAAGCATTGTTACCTGCATTCAAAGCTGGGAGCAGTAAAGTACCAGGCTGTGTGCCTTACATGTCCTCAGCAAAGCGGTCTGGGAATCTCATCTATGGATCTCCATGCCGAAGAGGACTTTTCCCCATCTGTTCCATCCGCTTCAATCCAATGGACAACACGCAATTTTCCCAAGTGTAACAGTATTCTTAAATCTGAATAAAGCGTAAGGGGGAAAAAAGAAAACAGGGTATGAGCTCACCTAGTCTAACTTCCAAACTGTTTTAGACTAAGAAGCTTCATACAAATACTAAATACATTTATCCTAAAAACTTTCCTTAGTCCAGTAATGTCTGAAAAATAGACTATACTTGAGACAAATACAAAGACATGAGTCCATGACCACCCACGCCCACTGATCACCAAGAGTAGGTAGGTTTGTTTACTTAACATTTCTATGATTGAGGTTGGGGTTTCCCAACCCTAGTTTTCTGTAGCAACTACAATTTTACTGTATTTTGATGACTGAGCTACAGGACTAACTATGCTTCGCATCATCTGAAACAGAGCAGCAAAAATTAAACCACCAACAGGACCTGCTGCTTAAATGTTACTGGGCTACAAACACATAGAGGACCCACGAGTTGTAGGCCTCTCTCATCCCTTTAAAAGTTACACTTTAAGCAACAGGACATTTTAAGTATTTCCTCTATCTCAGTTGCATATAAGCCAAGTTTTTTATATCAAAATATTGTGTTGCAATGATTTAATCCCTTAAAAAAATTAGTTTATATAGCAATATAGGCCAGACACACAATCCTATTTAAAAAAATACGTCAGCTTTGTCTCACAAAGCCTTCTATCACGAAGCCATAGTGACTCAAATTAATTATTATTTATTTATTTTTAGCTTTTAAGCCTTCACCGACAGAAGTCCAGGTTAACCTTTACTGTATTTTGTCCTGGGCTAAGTCCACTGCAACATCCTTTCTGCCCTTTTAAATACAGAAACTTTTTGGAAGTCTTCCAATACCTTGAAATAAACACATTACAAGATATACAACAATTAACATGAGTGGTTCTGGAGGCTCCTGAGACAGATCTCCAAAGCCCTTATGATGTGGTGTCCAGATCTGTTTATATATTTTTTTTTTAATTTAATAGTTAATTTCAGAAATCCCTCCTTTAGCATCTTTAGCAAAGTGGGTGTGAAGTTTCTATTCCAAACAAAAAGTGATATGGGAAAGGAGAAAACACTATGATAAAGTGTGCAAAAAGCAAAATTACATTACAAAGGCAACAAAAATTAAAATACTATCTGTTTATGTTTAATGATGTCTAAGGGAAAGAGTTGACTGTTTTTAGGAAACACACCGAAAATGACCATTTCACCCCGTAGATGGTTGCCCTGGAATCAGAGGATGAGCTGCATGAGATACAAAGATCACAAGTCTAGGATGTTTATGTACCTCAAAGCTGATATCCATTTTCTTTTTGTTTGCCAAATTAGACGATGTGTTTCAACTTGTTTATGAAAATGGCAAGGTGTAAAGCTTTTTTACTTCAATCTTCAAGAAAGAACTTAGGATTCTCAAAAGCAAGAAATTTGACAGAACGCCTCCAATCCAAGCTTTCAAAGAGACAAGGAGGAGAGATGATTTGGGATTTATTTTATTTTTTCAAATTTTAAAGTCAAATAAGAAAGCTCTGAAGTCTTTTTACTACTGAGTACTACAGAAACTAGTTGAAATAGTTCCTGAAGCACCTGCAATTACCTTCAAAAGTTAATGGAGGAGAGAAAAGCTCCCAAAGACTGGAATTGCTAGCACAAATAAAATGTACCCCGAAAGAGAAGAACAAGGAGAAACGAGAGCATTGCAGACAAGTAATACTTGCTTCCATACCAACAGGTTCCCAAAACAAGTGATTAAACAACCTATTTGTACACACTCAGAGGACAAGCTAGTCAAGATTTATCAGGAAAAAAATCAATCACACCAAACTAAACTAATTTCCTCCTCTGACAACGCACAAGGGGGGTAAGGCAAAAGTTATGCATCTTGGCTTTAGTAAGGCTTTTGCCTCAGCGTCTCAGTCAGCCCAGTGTTTTTGAAAGCATAAGCATTTTAAGAAGTTATCATGGAAATAGTCAAATAGCACATTTCTCTAATAGCTATGCACATATGCACTGTGGTCTTCAGTAGCCAGTTACCAAAATCCAGAAATGTTAAACCTCTCTTTTTTTCACATGTAAAAGTGATTTCAAAATCACATTCATTATATTTAAAAAGGACCACTAAAAGGAGCACTATTACAGTCTTCTAATTATACTTTCACTAGGTTTTAATGTCAGACATTTGAATGATGAACTCATCTGAAGATGACTAATTACAATGTGCTCCATGTGGGTAACAAGTTTCCAAGATCCTAATATCAATTAACAAAATGCACCCTCCTCATTTGAGATTGAAAACTAAAATGCAGCCAAAAGAAGTTCCTGCCTTGTATCTTCCAGATCACAAAAGAATGCGCTACAAGAAAACAAGACTGCCAGAAAACCCTAAGACTTTCAAAAAGATATTATTCTGCAGATGTGGCTTAGCTACGAAGCCGAAACAGAAATGACATCTGAGCTTAGGATAGTAAGCCTTTTTGCCAATGAATTTCTTGTAAAGTCAACAATTATAATTTATTCTGATCCTTTGTGTCACCATATTAGTAGTTATTTTTCAGCAATCCCAGGGCAGCAACAAATAATGCCATAGAAGAGGACTGATATAATTACATGCTGAAAAAGATAGGCCAGCACCCTTACACTCCAAACTACCCTCTGTGGCTCCTTCATACCCCATATGTTGCTAATAAAACTGTTTGAATCATACCTATGAGACAGTTTTACTGATATTGTATCAGGTCCCTAGGTTCTTGGTATGAGATACGATGTCACTAGAACTATAACTATGCAAATTTGGTGATACAGGATCCCACTGGACACAATATTACATACCTAATTCGCTGTACGAAACCCTGCATTAACAATAATTCTGGTGTTATATAAATGAAACCACTATGTTTATTGAAAAGCTCACTACACTACAATGAAATCAAATTTAAAAAGCAATAAAGAGCAACTGACGTGCAAACAGAAAAGATGGCAAACTGGGCTTTCTTCCCCCAAACAATGTAAATTTTACTTTGTGTGCATGTGCCAGAGCTTCAGAGAAACTTTGAGCAGGGACACTAGGCAGATGAAGTCAACTCTCTCCCCCGGTATTAATTAACGATGTGAAGTAGGGATCTTCTGAGCCCAGTTTTCAAAAGCCACCACGTGATTTTCACCAAGCACCTGCAATGTATTCCTATCCAATTTGATTCTCAATTTCTCCTACTAATAAGTAAGTAGTAACAATTAATACTAAGAAGTGCAGCAGTGAAAACCGACCGCCTGGGGACATCAACCCATCACACTGAAGCACCTCACAAGCATCATCTTCAGGTCACAAAACACCTGCGTTCCACCTCCGGATCTTACTTCAAATACAGGATGACCTCAGGCAAATGAAGCTTCTTCCCAGCTCACATCAGGTAAATGAAGAGTCTCCCATTAACATTTCCTGCATAAGAATGGGGTCAGTGCTTTCTCTCTCTTCATATATACATTTATACACACACCCCTGCAAAAAGACATGTCTGAATGGTCTTAAAATCAGTGCAACAGGAAGAGACAGCTGAGGTGCAATAAGAAACCCGGCAGCACAAACCAGCTTGACACACGTTCTCCTTTTCTGTGTTTCTAGTCATTTCTTCCTTCCCCCTATTCATTGTTTTACCGGAGCTGGGGAGTACTGGAGCTTGTCACAAGACGTCTGTTTTAAAAAGAAATCTGAGGAAAAGGTAAAACCCTAAAAGGGAGCCTGGTAAAGACCCAGACTTAGGAGAAAAAAGTTCAGTATTTCACTAAGGTGTTGTGAGAATTAATTAACCAAATAATTTTATAAAGCAAATTGTACAGCAAGTCTGTATTGCAAATTGTTTAGTACACAGAGGAAAAAACACAGTTCTTTTCCAAAACCCTTGAAATACCTGTAACGCTTTTGAGTACAGACAGAAAACAAACGACACACCACAAGTAGCTAAAAAGCCTCACACTGCGAAGTACTGACTTTAACTAAACGATGCAAGGGTTTATTCGGATGGAAGAGAAACGGATTTGTAGCCAGGCACACAGCGAGCAAGATGATGAACTGACTGTTTTATAGGAAGCTAGCTTGTGTGCTTCCACTTCTGCAAGAGCTTAAGTTTTCCTTCATGCCACCTCCTGTGTAATAGTTTTATTTTATTTTATTATTTTTTTTTAAAAAAAAGGAGTGTAGATGACAGCTTAGGAGCTAGAAAGCCGCCTCCCCACTCCAGACCCCTTCTGCCCTCTGGTACTGCTGTGACGTTTCATCACGGTACAATTCGGAGAGAATTATATACCTCTTTTCAAAGTTTGAAAAAATAAACCCCTCCTCCCCAATATGGCCCAAAGCTGTTATGAAGCAACTTATTTTTAGAAAAAGCACTTATACAGATACTTAATTTTAATTAATAGTCTCACTGACTTCAACATTTGCACAGCGAGACAACTCCATGCTTCAATTAAAGAATGCACATAAATGCTTTGCTGATTCATAGCCAAAAGCATGACAGGAACATCATTATATAAAATGCTCATAACATTTAAAAAAATAATAATAATAATTACAGGAACTCCACCCTCCAACAGGGTATTAGAAACCCTGTAAAACTCACAGCTGAGCAGAACTTACACACTGCTGAATATACGAATTCTCAGGCTGAAATACATTTAATTAAATGATTTCAGAGCGGGCAAAAACTTTTGGAAAAAATCTTTAAAACGTTTTGACTACACAATCTCTGGCTCTGCAGCCTTGGCATCTGCTGTTTGCCAGGATTCAGTTTCCAAGGGTTGAGAACCCTCTAGCAGAACAGGGGAGATGATGGCTGCACCTTTATTTTTGATGACCTGCTTTCTTTTTCCATTGTTCATGGAATTTAAGTGTGTGTGTTTGTTTTTTTTTGTTTGTTTTCTGAATAAGCAGTGAATTATTTCCAGCTCAGTTCCACCACAGACCATACTGAACACGTTCAATAGATGTTTACTTCCAGGCACCAGTCACTCTGAGTTGCAACGCTGCCAATTGTAACATACCTATAACAAATCTGATTTGAAGTAATATGACACACGAGAAACACCAGTTAAGTTTTCTTCATTATCTATGTAATATCATAAGCTGTAACTTTTAGGCAGAATCTGTAGAGCCAGCTGGTGACGTTTTCATTGAAATACCACCTGGTCCTCCTTGTAAGCAGAACTGGAGCACTGGGTAGCCTGTGATTCATTACTACTAACCCATAATTTTTGAGCTTTAAGCACAAGAAATCCTTCACTCCAGGACAGCCAAACAATATTTAAAGAGTAATCCCCCCTCAAACACTTCTACTAAGGCATCAAGAAAATGACGACTGATGGCGTAACCGAGTTGAATATACCCATGTGAAAGTAGCAGCCACTGAGAGTTGCTTGTTTAAAGGAACACTGAGGACGAGGAGAGGCTTCCCAAATAACCCTCTCCTTCACCATGATGACCACCCTGGCACCAGGCGATGCAATGTGACCAGCTGGACAGCCCGGGTCACCCCTTCACCACCTCGAGGAGCAGTGACAGGATAACCCAGCTGATGGAAAACTGCAGCAACCACAGGCTACAAAAGGACGGGCAGGAGACACACGTCTCACCGTTCTGGTCCAGCCAACCAGCCCCAGCTGGGAACTGCACCACTGGATCCAGAAACTGAGTTCAGATGAAGTTTTTGTGACAGTTTGATAACCTCTCCGAATCACCGACTCTAGTCCTCCTCAATCAGCAGTACAACCTGTCTTTACTCTCACAAAACTGGGAACGTATTTTTTCACACCAAGGTTTAGCAAAGAATAGAAAAGTCTGCCAGAACATCTAGGACAGAAAACCTTTATCTAAAAAACTGATAGCAGCTCACTTAAAAGAGAACCAGCCCATGAGTATACATACACACAGTGCACACACACACACATTTGCACAAGCTTTACTTGTCAAGCAGAACACCACATTTCACTGTTTTTTTTTTATGTGGGAACCAAAGACAAGCCCAGGAAGAGCAGCAGTAAGTTTCTAAACAAACAATGCAAATAAATGATTTTTAACAGGACCAGACCAAACATTCCTTAGAGTTGCATTCACGACTCAAAGCTGACCTCAGGCACCACATTCAATACGTATGAGGCAACCTATGTGGATACTGACCTTAATAATACTACGGGGCAAATCTTGCGCACAGAAGACATGCTCTTGAACAAATGTTTTCCAATGTATTAGGCATATAGAAGCTTTTCTTCTGCATCACGAACTGCGTGTCACATTCCTTAAATTGTTTCCTTCCTTGACCAAATACACTGTGGACAACCTAAGGAGGATGTCCTTCGGTGTTTATCTTTGAGGTTCTCGTTTACAGTTTCTGCTAACAAAGAAAACACTTCCCCCCCTCAAAAAATCACAGTCAGATTTCAGATTTCATTTCTTAAGCTTTTCTGCCAAAAAAATACCAGGAGTCATTAGAGACTTTCAGCACTACCAGACACAACTCGTACTGACTTTAAATCAAGCACAGAGCCCACAGTAATGTGAACGCAGAGAGCGAAGCCATAGACAAGCAATAGGGATGGCTGCAGGAGATGGCATCAACAGAGAGCTGCCATGGCAATTACTCCAGGCAACACCGCAAAACCCATTGGTTTGGTAGTTGAACGCTGGTCGTGGTGTTAAAAACAAGCACTGGGGTTGAGCAGGTAACACTATCTTCATCAACCTGGACAGGATCACCACCCATCCAGGTATCGACGTGATGTACGTATGTACGCATGCACGTGTA
Source organism: Anser brachyrhynchus (assembly GCF_964034855.1). NCBI lineage: Eukaryota > Metazoa > Chordata > Aves > Anseriformes > Anatidae > Anser > Anser brachyrhynchus. The sequence continues at coordinate 37,979,170 of NC_137701.1, forward strand.
ACATTGCAGCCCACACTAAGTATTCTCACATGTTCTGATCCATTGAGGAGCTACAGAAGGCGAAGACCAGAGGGCTGGCCTCCTTGACACGTCCTCAACCCCCTCCCCATGGTTAAGCTTTGCATTTCCTACAGATCCACACAACATGCAATCACAGCTCCCATCGCTGTGTTTCTCCAGATCTTTGCGTTCTGAAGAGTGACCCCTGCCCATCTGACTGTAACATAACCCATAAATGTTTTAAATAATATTAAGATCCATTGAAAGACAATACCTGTCTCTTACTTGATGCTATAAGCAAACCTTGAGGCCGCCTTTGAAGAAGCGTTGTTAGCAGAGCATATGACCTTTGGGTCCCACGTCCCAGGACCCAAACTGTAAGCTATCTCCATGAATTTAATGACATTATCCAAATGTTTAAGACTGGACACATTTAATTCTTTGTACACCGCAGATTACAGAACAAAGAGGAGTGGGGAAACAAAACTGGCTTAAACTGAAGTTACACAACAGAACTGGTAGAATGGTTTTGTCTGCAAGAAAGCATTTACGTTATTTAACACAAGGTATTTTAAATAGATCTACATTGAAGTAAAAATAGGCTTTTAAATAGACTCATTGCAGTAAAAAAAGCATGATTTATTTCTGTGTAACTAGATCAGATTAAAAAAATCCAAACACAAAATCCCCATGCAGAATGTCCTTGCTTTTGATCATCTACCTTCCTGGCTCAAACTTTTCAACTTGTAGAGATTTAGACCGCTGCAGTAAAATAAATAAAATATAAATTCGGAATATACCATGCTAATGTTATCCTTGCAGTTAAATACAATATTGTCAAATGCTTAAACACACAAAGCAATTCAAGTGAAAATCACAATGACGAATGTGTAATCTCATGTCCACTTACTTAGATTTATATGAACCATCACACGAAAGTCTCCAGTTACCCATTTTAAGACAGTGGGATGGATCCAGTTTTTCCTGACCTGAATCAATTCTCAGTCTAAACTTGTGCATTTCGTAATTTTTGGCTTAAGCAGAATCAGTCTTTGCACATAGTTAAAGATGCCTGGGGCCACGCAGTCCTCTACAATCTCAGCAACTGGCCCAATCATTCCCTGTGATAGCGTTGCTGAAAAATATAAGATCAACCAAATTTCCCCGTGCCCTTCCAGCTGTGGGAGAAACAGATCAGCCTATTCTTTACTTCGGGAGGAAAGGTCCTTAAAAGGTCAAGCTTTCATTTAAAATACAGATCATTAACACTGAGGACAGAACTACATACATTCTTGTTTGTGTTTGTGTAAATGGCATCCTATTCTAGCTACTTGAGAACTCTACGTATTTCTTTTTTTTTTAAATATACCAATAGCTTGTTTCTGAAACTAATTTACAATGGAAGGCTTTCTTATTGAACCAGAAAGAAATCATCCAATGATCAGTCATTGTTCTCATTTACAAAGCATCATGCTCATGAGATAAACTGCAATTCATCAAACAAGCTTCATCGTAGCCTACCTTGAACACAAAAAAAACACAAAACCACACAGTGTGGACAGGAAAGCGCAGGTACCGAGTGCCAGTTGCCTAACTGATAGGTGCTATTCACTCTTACCGCCAGCCACAGCTATGCTAGTTGAAGGACAGTCTTCTCAGAACTGTCAATTCTCTTCTAGAACATGAAAACTGGGCCAAAAACTCATAATGCAGCATCCAAGCCCAGGAAGTTGTCATGCAGTACTCTGAAGCGCTCCCTCGAGAGTTCGGTTTACACTGAACTAGGCAGCAGCCTCCCACACCACTCTTATCGCAAACATACCTCACATAGAAAAAGATTTATTTAATTATAGCAGTCCTCAACACAAAATAGGAATACTGACAAACACACACAGAAAAAACAGTATATTTTCAGGGTAGGGGGAGAGATGTGGCTTGCGATTGTCTTGAGTCCAAACGCCACTCAAGTTGCATGATGCTACCTGACACTACACTGCCAGGCACTACTACGAAGGCAGGGTAAATCCCATATTCTACAGTAGCCTCTCAGAATAAAATAGATTAAAAAACAACAGGACAAATGGCTTTAAAAATCTACGCAGTGCTCCCAAAACTTACCAAATCACAGTATTTTTTATTTAACTTCCTGAATGAGCTGAAGATGATCAAGTTCTTCCCTCAATCAAAACCCAAAGTAAAATTTGCAGAAGGCAGCTAACAAACTGTTCTTATGTTTTGAAACTGCATTAAGACCAAAAGTGCTTCCTCTGAATAGGACGGACTTACATGCCAACTTTGAAAATAAGGGAGAATGTGAGGAGCTTATAGAGATCTCGGGCAGGTAGGGGACACAAAAGGAAAAGTGCAGTCAAAAAAAAGAACCTGCCAAGCAAACACAGGAGACTTGCAAAATCTGGAAAGCGCAATAACATGGAAATGTGTCCTCATATTTTGTTATACATATATACACACATATTTTATATATATATAATATTATTTTTTTGATATATAAATATCACCGAATCCAGACTTCACTGGCCAAAGACAGTTAACTGATGAAAGCAGAGGTTTTGACGACCTGTAAACAAGTTTCATCAAATTGTACATGGAAAAGTGATTATTAGGGTATTAAAAGCACACAGGAGGGAGGGCAGGATTGAAGGCTCACACTGGCAAGCCGAAAATATAAAAATTTTGACCCTCTCATTTTAAAAGCAACGCAAAGCTTGGAAGAGACAGACAGCTACAGAAGGAAGGGCAAGAACTGTGCCTGGTTGTGCAGCATCAGTTCAGTGACAGCAGCCCATCCTACACCAAAAGCACAGCTTGGCCGAGAAAAACAGGAAAAAAGGAAGAAAAAACAGACATTTAAAAATGGATTCACTGGAAAACAATATTATTGGTAGGTAGCCACAGAGTATCAATGCTAACACTTTAAATTTTGTATAAAATCCTCGAAGTTGTGCAGGGTATTTTCTCTCCACGCCTCCTGAACAACTGCAATCCAGGGACCCGGCTACACTTCTGATCACAGGGATGGCTAGCTAAGTCCTTAGGCTACGTCCAACATTTACTTTGGACAGGCTTCCAGTCCAGACTAAAGAAGCAAAACGGAAGGACCTAATCAGAAGCAGGGTCCTCCTTCGTGATGACACGGTATACTACTGCGCATCAAAACGAGTTTATTAGCATTTGAGATTCAACCTCTCCCACATCCATTACCCCCCTCCACACACTCAGCAGAACGAGCTGCTTGCAGGTATGTTTCACTGCTCTGAAACCCGTGCTCACCAGAATTTTCTCAGGTCGGGGCCAGAGAAAGAAATATGTACGCAAAATGGAGACTTAGAAGTAGAACAGCAAATAGAGCACCAATACCCCATAATGCTTTCACGTACTAGGAAATAAATCTCAATTATTGAGATGATTTACAGTTTTTGTTGACAACACGCAATGTGCATTAGGTTTGTGTAGCAGGGATGGCCTGAATGTAACCATAAACTCTCTATAGTACAAGTTGCATGCAAAAACAACACGTAACAGAAAGACTGCATGGAGAGGAAGACATTTGACCTCTCACTCATGACCGTGTCCAGGCCCTATTAGAATAAAATGTAGTTCACAAGACTCTCCACAGACACAGCTATGTTAAATGATGAGAACCCCACGGCCAAGCTACAACCTTGAGAAAGAATAGCTTCAGCCTTACATCTAAGGCTAAACATAACATCTAAACAACTATATACGACCTTTTAACACAAATGGTAATTTCTTAGACTAGTTCTTTTATAGTCCATCACATGTTCCCTCAAACAAGAGCTGCCCAAAAATACTTTGCATGAAAAACGAAATGTTCCCAGTGACAACTCTGATCACGTCATTCTCTGCACATGAACACTAGAAGATGCAACAACAGCAAAACCGCTAGTTATTCTTGTAACTTCAAGACTTCATCCTAAATATAGTATGTTTTCAAATTGTCTTTCCTAAAATTCAAATAGTATGTTCATCGCTTTAACCAAAAGCTAGCAAAGTACAATTTGTATTGTGCTGCAGGCCATAAAGTGGATGTTCTTTATTTGAATCATGGATGGGTGAAGATGAAAAGTAGTTTTGGAAAATTTACAACAGTTCTGACACAACTGTGTGTTCCTCATTACAAGTTATCCCTAGCTATTTGTTAGGCTTACTCCAGACCTTTTACTACTTTCAAAAAGATTATTTTCATCATTTTTTTTGTAACAATGTACTTAACCATAGAGAATTGCACATGACACAAGCAAAAGCCCCTGCTGCAGTAGTAAGCACTGTGAAAGCTGCTTCATCAGGGCTGGGGAAAGGCTGTGGCCTACAAGTAACATCTGGTAGTGAATTTTGTCTTCAGATGCTGTTCTCTTATTATTGTCTTATTCTAAATAACCATTCTGCAGGGGCAGAAGGAAGGGGAAACGATCAGGAGAACTCCCTTCTCTTCTCAGTCTTGGACTGATGCACCTCTACCAGGACGGCTTCCAAAATCTTCACAGCCCGTAGCTGCATTTTGCTTATGAATCCTGCAGAATGTCTGATTCCTCTCACCCAAAGCCTCTCCCAAAATTAATACCCACCACTGCATGTTGCCAATGCATACACTAAAGGGCTTTAGGGCTCAGCACCTTGAACAAGTTAGAATCAGGACTTTCAGACTAGTTTCTGGAGAGTATTTTGGGAGTTTGGTTTCTCATTAAACAGGTTTTGCATTCTTGCCTATCGCAGTCTTTCTCCCCTGTAACACTCTGTAAATTTAAACATTGGTTTTACAGTTAGAAGAAGAAAGTCTCAATTATGAGGGTATTACTATGCAAAATCTTTTAGAAATGATTTTCTGAAAAATCTATTAGAAGCTTCAAGACCACCTCTTTACACACACACAGCCTTACAGGGCAATATGCTGTATGCAGAGGTGCAAACGCATGTCTACAGTGTGAACATTGCTACAGTACGTTACTGCAATGCAAACGCCTATGGATCTCACTGTGCAACTACCCAAAGGAGCCATTAGGGCTGCAAACTTGACCTGTTCTTACAAACATGAATTTTCTTACCCCGAAGGGGTAAGGAGAAACCACTACTGATTCTGGAGCTGCCCAGATGAAGTTCAGACGAAGAGGGCAGCGCAGAGGTGGAAGAGCAGATGGTCTATCATCACATGCAACAACACTGGCAGGAGGAGGAACAGGTGAGTCTTGACCTTTCTGCAAGCTGTGCAGGCTCAAACATGCAGGTAAGGCAACCTCAGGTGTAAGTGACTGCTGCATTTTCAAAGAGTTCACGTTTGATACATTAAAACTAAAGTCCCTGGTGCTACTAAGCTTCTCTTTCTTTCCTTCTTTCTTCAGATGCTGCTGCTTCCTGTAGGATAACAAAAGAAGCTTTCAAGTCAGGTGATTTTTCAGAGGAGTCAAAGAAACACCTGGAGACCTTGCAACATGTTGGCCACTAATACCAGGGCAGAAAACATCTACACTGCAACACCCTGAATATCAAAGACCTTAAATAAGACGTCCAAGTTTGGGTGTATGATTAAAAGTCCCAGAACTAGAAACACCAATAGAAACCCGGAGCCATTTAGCTTGAAATTGCACAGGAATTACTAGCAAGTTCACTTGTGCAATGTCATTATCCTTATGGAAATGCACCTAGCTGAATTACAAAGCGAGCATGGGTTTTGCTGGCAGCTCTCAGCACTCCCTAAATATTCCCTTGTGTATTAGCAATACGTACACTCTAGAATGCTGTTAAAATAATATAATAATAATGCTGATAAAGCCTTTCTATAACAGTATCCCAGTAATTATAACAATTCATTTTTCACATATATCCATATGTACAAAGACTGTGTGTGTAAACTTTACCGTGCTCAGTAAAACAAAGTAAAATCTTTTACTGTGCTCAGTAAAACAAAGCCAAGATGACACTCACCGCAACATGGGACTTTTTTGAACTACGAAGAAGAATCAAACCAGTACTTCTGTACAGTTTCTGTACAGTTTATTTGTGAATTCTGAGTGATTCATTCTATTGTGATTGCTGAGTAGTAGGTAACTCATCACAAAATTTTGCTAACACTTACCACTACTCACTGCTGATAAAGAAGCTTTCATCCTATAACCACTAGAACTTTTCCACTCAAAGCAAGGTAACCAGGGGCTTAGTCACCACAGTAGATCACAATTACAAAATTTTTCAGAGCAGTTTACCAAAAATTCAAAAATATATAATTCCTCAAAGCAAAGCATGACATTTTATTTGCAAGATGTTTGTTCTCAGTACTGAGAAACACCTGTTATATATCTGAAGGTGCTCCTTCAGCAAGCCAAATCTCCCCAGCAACTCTGTAAGCACAATGATCAAATGTTTTAAAAAATGGAAACTAAGAAATACACTTGAGGTCTTAATGAATTGACAGCTTCCTCTGATTTCATACAGAACACATTAGAAGAACACACACTGAAAACCCTGCCCATACGTTAAGGCAATTTTTGCACCCAGACAATTTGATAATGTAACATAGTGTATCAAGCCAGTTTTTTCATAAATTATGATCTAAAAAGAATACTAGTCAATTCACCAAAAGATATCAAAGATAGCCCTTTATTACAAATGATCCAAGTATCCCCCTTGAGGCTATGGCTATCAGAAAGCATTTAGTTAGCTCCCAAGCCAATATTTTTCGTATCTGTTTTATTATGAAACTATAACACATTTTCAATAACTTTTAGCTTTGCTATACAGAGCAGGAAATAATTTCCCAGAACCCTTTGGAAAATCTGACATGCGAAATGATTCTCTAGTCAACTTGTGTATCATTAAGCTGAAAAAAACATGCATCGGATCATTTGATCATGGAAGGGAATGGAAAAGCATTGGGACCTTCAGGACAGATGGACGAACTTCAGGTCATATAAAATACTACCAAGGCTGCATTTGAAGAAAAATGTGAAAGTTCGAGAAAGCGCCCTGGGTGAAAATACTTTGCGTTGCTAAGAAACATCATCCCTGATGATGGATGAATTAAATTCTCTCTGTTACTAGAGCCAACTCCAGGCATCCCTCACTTATTAGCAGAATGTTTTCTTGTACTGGTAATTTATTTTAGCAGCTACTTACAAACAAAGAGCCCTACCATCAGTGAAACTGGGACTTCCAAACTTGGACAATTAATACTAGAGAACAGGAGAGATTTTGCATCTTGAGCAGAGTTTAATAACTACATTTTTGAAGTTTACATTTTCAAATGCAGTATTAAAACATCCATAATGCTTACAAACTTCTTTCAGGGTGGTCTGCAATGAAAGATACTGATCAACTTCCAAAACAACAATTCAATGAACAGCTACCTCAAAGAATAAAGCTCTTCAAATATTTCCGAACACTGAATATAAGTAATTCAGGTAACCAGATTTTAAACACTACTTTGAGGGAAAAGCCATATTCATTTGTGTTATGATGACACCAATGTGAAAATCAAGCACGAAGGAAATAATGCAAACCACGTGCTTTTCTCATTTGGAACGTGTCTTCATGTTTCAGCCAGTTCCTCTTTTAGTGCATTACTTACAGGCTGCTGCTTCTGCAGAACATATTCGTGAACCTACAGTATGATACCTTTCCATTTCTGAAGTATGCATTTTCTGTTGAACTCCCACAGAGCGTACCTGTTTGGGGCTGTGTAAGTGCAGTCCCCTCAGAAAGGCTCCAGCTGGAGCAGAGGAAGGCCACCTGCTCTCCTCTTCCCCCGTGCTGCAGGATGGGTCAGGGGAGCTCTCCTGGAAGGGAAAGAAAAGCAAGCACATCTCACCTGGAACAGCCTCCGAGAGCGGGACGCAACAGCAGAGGCGAAGCGCAGCAAGCAGGGAGCCCGGCGGAAGCAGGAGGGTCCTGAGATCAGAAAGCAGAAACACAGCTACTGCTTGGAGATGATGGAAAAGAGCAGATTTTTTTTTTTAACATCCCAGAGAGGTATATGCAGGATTTTACGTAACCCAGGAACAAATGCAGCTGCTGCTGAGAATAAACTGAGGGTAAAGACCCATTTTGCAAGAACGCAGTTGGCAGAGGGGTAAATAAATTAAAAAAAAAAAGTTTTATGTTGTCTGATGGCAAGACTTTATTATTATCATTATTTTTGTTAATGTCTGTTATTCTAGCTTATGTTCTAATGGAGCTCCCAAGTTAGAAGTGCCATATTTTTTGCACCACAGAGCTCAATTTAAGGAAAAAAAGGTGAACAATCCTCTAAAAACCACTCGCCGGCTCCCATCACAGCTTCCAGGTCAGAAATTACCATGCAGGTATACGGAGAGGCCGCGCACTCAGCTAGGCTGAGCACAGAGGCAATCACAGGGGCTCTCCTTCCCAAATCTGCCACCACAGAGAGGAGCTGCCATCAGAGTCAGACAAGAAGTATTTAATAACGATACCAATTTGGCTGCTCTACAGGAGAAGTGCTTCCTGTGGGCCTAATAAGGAAGAGCTTTACAATCTAAGCAGAAGCACTGGGAAGCCTCGAAGGACGCCTCATCTGCACCACTTGTACTCCTGGAAGCCCGGAAATCCTGCAGCCAGCAGGTGGGTCGTCCTGCAGCCCTCCTGGACACAGGAACTTTTTTGGAAACTTGAATGCAGAGGACAGGATAAACTGCTTCTATTCACATCACGTGTGCTGGAACGCTAGCATAAAAGCAAAATGCCTGCAGATTATGTTCCCAGCAAATAGCAAGGAAAAAAAAAGGGGGTTGAAGCAGAGATACCTCCCCCTGCCTTCTCTACATGCTTCACAAGCTAACACCGCCTTCAAATATTTACATGTTTGATCAAAGACTACTTTTTTTTAACAGTGGATCTAGTAGCCATAGAAGATGCATCTCGAGGTACTCAGACATGTAAGCACGCAGGTATGTATTTATCGAATTCATTACAGGTGAATTTCACACACCCTTCTGAAGACCCCTCTGCTGACCCAGGTGTGCAGACCACCGTAAACATTCTCACAGCTTTTTTCTTTTACCTCACTGAACATCCCCTCCCTACACACCTAGGGCTGCAGGATGCCAGGTTCTCCAGCTCCAGTCCATTCAGGACAGGACAGACACAGACACCTGAGCAAGAGCAGCCCAGGGCCCTGCAGACGATGGAGCGGCTGGGGCACACGGCCCCTCAGCCACCCCATGATCCCATCTCCAGCAATCAGGTTTGTACCAGGACTCTTACCATAATAAGCTTTTCACTTCCCCTCTTGGTCTTTGCATTGAATAATTTAGTCTTCTCTTTTCCCAAGAAATTGTAAGCATTCAAGAGTTTTTTCCAGTTGTGAAGGAAAAACGAGCACAGCCTGGGCAGGGCTGCCTTTAAAAAAAAAGGCAGTCCTACCAGCTAACCAGAGTTTGCTGTGAAACTGATAAATCATTTAAGCTGAATTCTAGAAAACAGCATTTCAGTGCAGTATTATTTAGTATTTTTGTTACTTAGATGATGATCAATATACCTGCAAAATCTTATAGCTGCCTGGGAGGGGCCGCAAGCCTTCTGCGGAGTGGTCAGAACTGAAACAAGCAGGACTAAGCAATAAAGCCTCATAACCAAACTGGGGTTTTAACCCTAAATTAGATGCAAAAAGTAAAAATTTCATTCAAATTTGCATTAACAGGAGTGTCCTATGCAAAAGATGGTAAGATGGTAAGTCAGTGCATGACTTACGTGCACTATGTTCAGGTCTGGATACAAAGGTGCAGGAAACTTAAAAGCTCCAAAGAAAAGCTAAACCATCGGGAGGAGTTAAAGGGAAATAAGCTTGCTTAGCACAAAAAAAAAGAGGGCACAAGCTTCAAAATACGGTAACAGCAGTTACAGAACTGTTGATCAGACCCCTCTGCTGCAAAACCCAGGGCAGGGGTAGGAACACAGAAGCTTAAGTGGTTAGGGGAAAAAAAGTAAGCAGAAATTTGTTACCTCTGGGGAAGGTTAAGCAACAGGTTAGGTTATGGAGGGGTCACAGTGCTCACCGGGTGTTTTTCAGACGTGGTTAAGGTGAACGTGTCAGACCCATCCGTGCGCACCTAGCTCGCTTTGTGGTGGGCGCTGTGCACTCACGCACACGGTGCAGGGCTCCGTGGCTGGCTGACCTCCTGAGATCTGAGTTCTCTTTTCTAAACGTAAAGGCTGGAGGAGTTCAGGCCCCCGCCAGGCAAAACAGCAGGTGACTTCGCTGCTCCTCAGAGCTCCGAGCAGCCTTTTGATCTCTTTTTTTCTAAGCAGCCAAGGCAGCCTGTGATTGACAATTGTCTATCACATCAAGCACGCTACCTTAAATATGAAGTACTCGGAACGATCCATGGGGGAAATAAAGGCAAAGCACTGAGAAGGCAACGGCAACTAAACCTGGAAGTCCTGTCCTCGGAAGGAAACCTCGAACTGCCCAGCTGGGCGAGGATGCTCGTCCCATCAGCATCTAGAAATACATGCAGTTACTTTTGTTTAGAGCATTAATAAAAAGAAGTACTTAATAAAGCGCTTAGGACAGAAATAAGGAGGGAAGGCTTGACGTTTCCAAGCTTATTGTCACAGCAGCATGAAAGGAAATGAGGTAGAGTCAGAGCTAATTCTCCTTATATAATTTCACAAGGAATGATTAGTTCTGCCCCAACAGTAACAGCTTTCCAGAGGGTCCTGCTTGTCGCAAAGATTGCACGCGGATGCTCGAAGTGTAGCTTCTCCGGTCTCTGCTGACAGCCAACTTAAAAGGACAACATAATACTCATTTTACTATGGAATGAAATTCACAGCGTGAACAGTAATGTCACAGCTACCATGAAGCTGTAGTCGCATGTTGGGGGCTGCGACTTTTAGAAGTTTAATCATGAAACAGACTCATGAAAAGGAACGTAGGGAGCAGCTTTCTGCTCCAGCAGCATGGTCCTTAAGGACGTCGAAGGGCAGCAGTGTAAGCTGTGTTCCCACAAAGAGACAGAATATGGCACGGAGGAGCATTCATGGCACGCACCCGTGCAGATTATTTTGTTTTAAGGCAGGTTTTCAGCCTTCCCCGTGCTGAACGCCCCTCTCGTAAGGTTGGCAGCAAAGCGCTCCGCATGCGCAGGACTGCAGAAGGTGCTGGAAGCCTCCAAGTCACCTGGGTCACTTCTGGGTGAAATACCAATTATTGGCAATTCATCCCAATAAGGCCAAAAAAAGAGAAAACCCACCTGTAAGAGCCTTAACTCGGCCCAACAGTGACCACACCACACTGACAGCGCTAACGCTCTGTGCGACCTTGTAATAGGTGTCAGTATTTTTATAAAGCACTGCAGCGTTTTCCATTTAATCCTCGAATAGACACCAGTACAAAATGCACGTTCAATTCCAAACTGCCACCGCAAATTCCAGTTTAGCTACTAGTACTTCTTTAAAAATATATATTGTTTTTAAATATATACAGATAATTATATAGTTTCTGAGGGAGAGAGAGCCTACCTTAATAAATGTAACCATCAACTAAAAACCTCAATGACTCGCTGGAACAGCATGCCAAATATTAGAAAGACTTTAAATGTGTGTATTTTGCAAGATCATTTGTTTTACAAAAGACCTACAGATTAAATACAAAGCACACTACTCATTTTAGGCACAAGAAAGACCAATTTTGTATGCCTTGCCCAAAATAATGACTAATTAGGCCAGCGCTACCCTACAGTCATTTCCATAAATCCTGCCTCCACATTTAAATCACAAGCAAAAAGAAAACTGACTTAATGATAACAAAAGCATATTTCCTCTAAAAGTTTTAAGATCAGGAGAAGAAATTGCCCTCTAAGGCCAACAAGATGATATTGTTTATCTGGAGACTTTGAATTCATCTCCAACTTCACAAGGTTTTAAGCAGAAATTTACCGTATTGCACAGCAAGCCAACAGGCAGACAAGGTGAACGGCCAACATGTCAACTGAGAAGTGTCAAAACAGAATTTCCCAGGATTACTTACTGTGCAAAGTCTTCCTAGAGCATGTTCCTTGCAAACACCTTGAGAGTAACAAGAGAATAAGATATGCACTATGTCCAACCAGTTTCTGATTTTTTTTTTCTGGAATACTTGTATGTAAAGTAAGCGTCAAGGCAAAAAGATTCACTGAAAATATGATGCTGAGCATCAGCCAAAATGAGGATCTGTACTTCATTAAAGATCTTTAAGTGACGGAAATTATGGTGCTTCTGAGAAAGCACTTGCTTAATTATATGTACCAGGGAACAGTTTTCTAAAAACCACCTTATTTTCACAAGGCAGCATGGACACTATTTGTGCTTTATTTACAAAGTAGTGAATTGGTAAATAAACCACTATGAAAACAGAATCAAGACATACGTCGTCCATAATCCAAAATGATGTAATTAATGCATAACTTTGAGGCCTTTTTTTCCAAAAAATCCGATTGAAAAGACAGGAAGATAATGTTTTCTTAGAACTGAGCCCCAAAATAGAGCTATCTTCAACTGCTCTTTCTCCCAAATATTCTGCCACTACAGTCACATACCACCACTGCTTTACCTGATCACTCCATTCCAATTTTTCAGCATTTATACACATTTATTCTTGTACATCTGCACCAAACTCTCTGATAATCTTCAAGTTCTTCCACACAAAGACTTCAAAAGAGTTCTGTTTCTCTTACATGTGTTTTATTAGGCCTTACAAAGAGGAGCCACAAGTCTCAATTCTCTGAAGGCAAAACTTCTCTTTGTCTTTTCAGATTGAGAAAAATAACCAAGAGCTACAGCGAGATCTTCATCCTTCATTCCAACACACTTGACCACTGAATCCTGCCAGTGTGAGTAATGCCCATCACGGACCATCAATTCAGTAAATCTTCCATCCCAAAGAGGAAGAAAAGACTGCATCATATTAAATCTGAATCCAACTAGTTAGGCATGAACATAAGGTGTTTTTTTTTCCCCCCAAATGACAGCTCCTAATAACGATTAGGAAAGGAATCTTGCACTCTGGATGAGTAAATCTAAAGCACAGCAATTATAAGCTACATATGCAACCACAAGACAAATGGGATTTTATTCATCAAGACCACGATCACTGAGATTTCTGTTGCCAGAGGCATGGCCAGCGTAACCTTTTTGAAGACCACTGTTGCACCCCTCGGGGGAAAACATTCCCCCCATAGCTACGGCAGTATCATGCTTCTAGCACTGAGCTTCATCAACACGGTAACCCGTTGCACAGAACAGCATCTGAAATAATCCTGGAATAAAGGTGAAAAACAGCACATAAAACCACAGTGGTGCATTCTTGGATAGACAATACTTGAATGTGTGTTCAGATGCAAAATTTAATAAATTCCTCTTTTCTGTTTTCCAACCATACACTAATTCTTTAACAATTTTTGTAACGATTCAGCAAAACTAAGACATGGAGATGCTATTAGATCTAGTTGTATCTGAACTGCCAATGACAGAAGTTCTGCTCATCACATCCATATTAATTTTCACATTTATAGTTGATATGTATAAATGTGCACATATCTAAATCCAAGTTTCTTCTATAGCATTAGCTTACCTTGGGATTTAGAAGTCTCAACTGTTTGTGTTCTTTCTGTGCCCTAACCCTAAGAAGTGAAAATTCTGGGGAACAAACCAAACCACGTTCAGTGGCTGGCCTTGCCTGTTTTCCTCCAAGGCCCGCATTTTGACATTAATTTCACATATTCCTTTGTTAATTTTAGATATTGCTTCAGTTCTCACTCAGACATCAAAAGAGCTGCACATACCCAAAACACCAGCGACCTGAAGTAATGGTTTCCCTACTTACTGTCATTTATAAATTGAACTGTGATTACTTGCCTACAGCAAACACTGCAGCTCAACAGCAGAACATCTACACATACTCCCATATATACGGCCCAGGATTTATGGCAACAGACTGCTTGAAGATGTGGTTCTCAGATTTCGATTTCATATTCTCTGTCTGGTGCTTCACACATTTAATTTTACTTTCACATCCAACGAGCAGCAGCATGGACAGGTGTATGTTAAAGCCATACCATGCCACGCACCCTTCCAGCACCAAGGCACAGCGCCGTCCCTGCTAACGGTGCCACGGCTGGGGCAGGCAGCTCTCAGGAGCCCCCTCAACTCTTCTGCTGCCCAAAATCCAGAAGATTTTCCTGCTTTACAAACTCAGTAGAGGACGTTTCTCACATACAAATGGAGAAAAACCAACCCTGGTAGCTAGTGTGCTCCTAAAATACAGCGGGCTGCTGCATGGCTTCCTAAGAACCTGGCACATATATCTAGAGTTTGTTCTCCACTTTTTTTGTTTTAAACTTGCAGTATTACTAAGTTATCCAACTAATCTAAAATGAACGAGATACCTGCTCCTTCCAAGTTTTCAGATCACTTGGTTCTGTTACTTCTCTCACTACATAATGGCTCACGATCAGCCGTATGCATAAACACTCAATAGACCAGACAACATTAAGGCCCCATTATTTATACTAATATCATCAGAATCTAACCTCAGAATATTTTCTCAGAGTATTTTGTCACAACAGAACAGAACTCTGTTCACACAGGAATAAACATTTGCATTTAACAGGCAAGTTCCTCCTGAACACATAATTTGGGACCCCATAGAAACAGCAGTTCTTGAACTCAATTATTTAACCTGTTGAGAACTCAAGTCTTTGGACAAGACCTCCTCTTTGCAACTGGAAGAGATGAGACACGAGAATATTCCACATTAAATATTTGCTCATCAACTGCTGCAACAGCAAGGCCTTATCTCAACTGATCTCCCAAGCTGGACTATGGAGCACTGTGTTGTGTAAACATACTCTTATCTTGCAAAGCCAAACAATGCTGTGTATGAGTCTTTTTCTGTTGTTTTTAATAATTTACATTCCAGGTGCATGCAGCAACAGTAAGGAATTTAAAGACAGCAAATGCTGCTAAAGCCATCCCTACATCAGGAAGAGCTTGGTGTGACCACAACTTACTGCAGCTGTTCAGCTCCTGCAGGCTCCATGAGCCCCAGGTGAAACCAAGTACATTGGTCAAGAGCTGTTTTGATGGGGGAAAATGTCTACCTAGATATTTTGCCCATGCAGGGTTTCGTTCAGGGACTGTAAACCCTCACAGCTCTGATAAAAGTTATAGAATAACAGAAATCCACGGTGTAGATAGGGCCAGAGGCCCAAAGAGCTCAATGTACTTGGCTCTTCTTTTAGCTACAGTCAACGTAGCTACTACAACAGCAGCCGTAGAGTGAAGAAAACATTTATAACAAGCTAAAACAGGAACTTTTTTGTTTTCATATTCTCAAATTTTATTGAGCAGAAATGTTTGAGGATAGTTTATTACTTTTACCGGCCACTCTAGAATGGGCCTACAGCCAAACAGGTCTTTGAAATATGTCTCTATTTTGGTTTTAAAACAACTTTAAGGAAGTTGTATAACTTTTACACTGGAGTCTAAGTGACTGAGCAGCATAAATGACGTGTTTCAGCTGCACCTTAGGTACTCGGGAAGCTCTAAGCATGACAACACAACAGTGCCAGTTGCAGTTGGTAGTGCGAGGAGATGCGCAGAGATAGTTACAGCCACTTGGACCTGGGGTCGCAGCCTGCCGACTGACACGGCCACAGCAGTGTCTGCAGAGCGCATCAGATGCCAAGCCTGCTGAACTCAGCTTTGTGTCGGCTTCAGACTCTTGGTCACTACTTACTTACATGTTAACCTCACCCCTTACCTCTTGCTCATTATTTTCTTCTCCGAAACTTTGATGCGACTGTTTTTCCTTTCCGTCCAGCTCACTCATTCCCAACACTTCCCTAAGACACTGCAATTAAGGAGATGTTTCCTCACATCACATTAAGACAAGAACAATCTGCCAATAGTTTGTGTCATTCTTGCCTCTCCAGGGCTTTACTGCGCCACTTTAAAGGCAATAATTGACAACAGCCATAAAAACACTACTGAGTTAGAGTTCAAACTGTGCGTCTATCAGCAGAGGGATGAATTTCGTACTGTGTCTGTAAAGCACCAATGTCTTGAGCTGGACAGTGGGGCTGTGCCCTGCATTCTACCATTTCTCTCTACCGGCCAACCGAAACTTAGCCGAAACTGACAAACTGTTCAGGAAGTTTGTAAAGACTGAGCTATGACAGTAGGGAGAGTGATCCTCACCTTTTTCACACGCTGTATGCACATAAAAAAATTATTTAAAAAATCTGTCCTTAATTGATTTATCTGATCGAGGTTCATAGCTTTTAAACTTATGTCAGTAAGCACTCTTCTGATGCATTTTAACTCTGCCTGGACTTCTTAGAAGTGGAAAAAAAAAGATGAAGCAAGAAGAATACACTCTGCATTAGGTCTTGAAAGCTCCAATTAAAATTCAATATTGTACTTTGTATGGAGGCTCTTTACATGAAAACCCTGTCATGGTTAAGATTTAAGGTTAACCAGGTTAATAGAGTCCAATAAAATAGCTCTATTTAATTATGCCAAACCATTGTTATAAGCCACACTAAAATCCTCTACTCATCTTTACCTGACTATTGTGCTAAACTGTGAATCACGGTAATGCACATCTAATTCTCAGGAACCAGAAAATCCTACCACAAAGCAAGCCTCTCCTACAGGAGCTGCTCCTCTTTCAAACTCTTGCCCCCTACTTCTTGGAAAAAAAAAAGGGGGGGGGGAGTGCATGCATTTGCACCTCAAGTGGTTTCTTTCCCCCAGCCTGCTACTCCAATCATCACACAGTCATGTGTTAAAAGATTTGTGCAGACCTGCCAAGTCTCATTCGTCTGAGACACACTTTCCCAAAGTTGGGATCCGTTCGCAAAGTGCATTTAAGCAGCTCCTCTGCTATGAGGTGTTCTGTCACATGACGTTTTTAAGCCTGAAAGGAAAAAAAAAAGTCCTAAAATCTACACATTTTGCACAACTGAGGTCTATTTTTTTTTGCCTTGTTCTGTAAAGCGTGACACTAGGTCACTGTAAAGTGAGTAGGTCACTCCTGACGGTTTTCGGTCTGTAACTAGTTTTACGTATTAATGTTTTAATGGCGTTATAGTGACACCGGGATTGAAACTGGGTTCAAGCTTCGCAGCGCGCTCCACGCAGGCTTACAAAAATGAGACAGTCCCTTCTTTGCACCGTATTTTTTAAAGAAAAAAAAAAAAACGTGTGTATCAGGGCACAACACCCCCAGAAGCGCTCCCTGAACCGGGGCAGGGCTCGCACAGCGCCGGGACCCCGCAGCCCTGAGGGCCGGGCCCACGCCGGGCGCCCCGCGGCTCCCTCACAGCCCCGGCCCGGGCAGGCAGCTGCAGGCGGCCATGTTAGGGCCGCCGGGGAGGCGGCACCCCACGGCACCTCCACACACAGACAGGCACACGGACGGACAGGCACACAGGCATAGAGACACACAGGCAGCCCCTCCTGCCCGGCCGGGCCGCTCCCGCTGCCCCTCTCCGGAGCCATCTTAGGGGCCCCCGGCAGCGCCACCCGCGCGGCCGCGCAGCCATGTCAGGCGGCCCGGCCGCCTCTCCTCCCTCTTTCCCTTCTTCCACCCTCCCTCCCTCCCTCCTTCCCCCCTCGGAGCCGGCTCCGGGGCCGGGCCCCCCGCTCCTCCCGCGGCCCCTGCCGGCCCTCTGTTCCCCCGGCCGCAGGCGCCGGGCCGAGCGCCCGCCCCGCCGCGCTGACCCCTTCCCTCCCGCCCGCCTCGCTCGGGCGGCCCCGCTGCTTACCCCACCCCGAGGGAGCTCACCTCCTCCTCCTTCTCCTCCTCCTCGCTGCCGCCTGGAGACCGCCGGCCCCGCCGCCGTGCCGGCCCCTCCCTCGCAGCAAAGCCGGCCTCCCCCTGCCGCCCGCCGGGCCCCCTCCTTCCTCCGCCCGGGGCCGCCGCCGCCATCGCCCGGGGCAGCCCCGGCGGCTGAGGGGGAGCCGCTCCGGGCGGGGGTTTGGGACGGAGCCGGCGCGGTGCTGGGGGAACAGCCCCGTTCCCCCCTCGTCCTGACCGCCTCCGGGGCTCCCCGCATGTGCCGCCGCGGTCCTGCCCGCGCCCCGAAACGGGCTGCTGGGGTTGGGGGCAGAAGGCAGGGTGCAGGGGGACACGGGGAGAGCGTGAGGGAAGTAGCGGTCACACGGCCAGCAGCAGGGCCCTTCGGCCGCGTGGGATGCGGGGATGGGTGGGGGAAACAGCAAGGGATTGCAGCTGAGGGGGGTAGAATGGTGGAGTCATTAAGGTTGGGAAAGACCTCCAAGATCATCTGGTCCAACCATCCCCCTACCACCAGGGCCACCCCCTAAACCGTGTCCCTAAGCACCCCGTCTGACCTTTCAAAGAGAGGGGAAAACCGCAAGGATGCTCTCGTGGCGGAAGCACAAGGAACAAACAGAAAATGAGGCACCTTATCAGTTATATATGAGTAAAAGGTGTGTGTTGTTTTCCATCATTGATCAACTCTTTTCAGGTGTCGAAACTCCGCTGGGATAGCGGGCAGGTGTTACCGTTACATCCTGTTTTGTAAACCCTGTTCTCTGGCCAAAATGAATAACAAGCCTCTCAAGCAAAACTTTTCGCAGAAGGAATGTTTGTCACGCTGAGTCAGTTGAGCATGGTGTTATCTTTGGTATGTAGACGTAAACTTTTTAATAGGAAGTCAAAATGAGTAACATCTAATAGACTGATAAAGCAAAATTTCCAAAGAGTACAACTGTGAGAAAAGTCAAGAACAGCAGCTTGAGGGATTATATTTTTTCCTACATGTGCTAATCAGTTACTATAAAAGTGATGAGAAGGCTGATTTGCATGAGAAATACCCTTGCAATAAGAAGCATTTTGTTTCACAATTTTCTAGGTTCAAAACGCCTAATAAAGTTACTTTTCAATAGTTTTCCACTCTTCATCCACCTCTGAAATTCCTGAGAAATTCCTGATAACTATCAAGCTGTGGAAAGGCCAAAATACTTTTTTTTTTTTTAACTAGGCAGAAATTGTAAGATCTGAAAAGCTTTTAATATTTTTCACCCAGATTATAAATATTTTTGTAAATAAAAGGCTTCATCTTTCAGCTATTGTCACACAGAGTGAGAAATGAGGAGAACTCCAGTCCAGCCGAATGATTTGTCCCCAGCATGTGCTGGAACGCAGACAAACAGGATGTTTTATCCCCAATTTATGGATAGAAAAATTGAGGCGAGGAAGTGGAGGCATTCATTTTTAAAGTGTAGAAGTGCTAATTTGTAAGCAGGCAATTTAGGCTTGATTTTTTTTTTCCCTTTTTTTTTTCTAGGAAAAGCACCGTGTATATACAGTTCCCATTGAAATTAAACTTTAGGCACCCAAGCAGAAAGACTTTGGCCATACTCTTTCGGGGTCCCGCAGCCCTAATCCCATGTTCTAATTGGCGAGTAATCTGTGGACAGATATTGTAACAGTTCCTTTAGAATATTTTTCTACTTCTCACTCATTTGCATACTAATGGCATAAAAATAGGCACTTCCTGCCAGTAATTAGTTGGAGCCCAGAATTTAAAGAAAGAAAAAGACCACAGCATTATGGTAGACGGATGGTACTGAGGAAGCTGCAAAAAAGAGTCACTTCTCTTGCGCTCAGAGAGTGCCTTTAATTTAGAGTTCAAGGCTGGCAACTCCGTTACCTCTGTGTGACAGGGATTAACTGTTTGCTTGGCCTAATAACTTTGCCTCTAATGAGCCCCTCAGTAACTTTTTTCAGCGCAAATCACTCTATCTGTCCTACACCCAGTCTTGCCTCTGTAAAGGTTTTTCTTTTTTTTTTTTTTTTTCCTTTTTCCCAGCAAGAATAATGCTCGCAGTGAAGCCTGCACCGTGAGCGCTGTTGCGTGTGAAGCACCACCGCTCAGACCAGCACCGCGGCTACTCGAGCGGTTTTGACCTAATGAGGCACTGCGCAACTCATAACCGTGCGAAGCCATACGAAGCTCTAGGTTCAGTTGCTTTAAAACAGGCTGTTAAGCGCTGGAGAGCTTCAGGTATTTATACCGCATTATATATGTGTATAATTTCTCACATGGAGATGACAGACTTGAGTACAGACCAGGTTGGTGATGGATAGACATTTTCACCATATGGTAGCAACATAGGTAGCTTTTCTTTAACGTGTGAGAGTTCTCAGTCAAATACGTAGTGGAAGAGTTTTCTACGTTGCAGAAATTTCTCCACGGCTGCTTTACTGGTGGTGTGTCTAGGAAGGTGAAATATGGAAGCGTGGAGTTACCCATCCAACCCTGAGAAACGGCGATAACTTCGATGAGACAGGGAAAGTTTATTTTCCTACTTCCATTCCCCCAACTTCTCTGGAGATAAATATTATAGATTAAATTCTCCAGGGCTATCGAGCTGACACCTTCAGTGAAGAATTAAATAGAGAAACTCTTCCCGTGGTATTACTTACAAGAAATTTCAGCAATTACTGTTTGCTGTCTACGATCGGACAATACTGATCTCCAGTGATGCAATTTAAAAGCTCATGAGATGAAGCTACAGTTAATTACATACCTTTAACTTATTTACCTATTTCAATAGCAAGGTAATTACTATTGTATTAATCTTTCTAATATATTGACTGTAACTATTAGTTTCTTTACGGCTGCTGCTCTCAAAGAACTGTGGGATAAACCCGGTGAATGAGCTCTGTACTGGTAAAAGTTACGACCTGCACTGCAGCTGAAAACGTTTGGTCCGCTTAGTGGGATCCAGAATGAAAGCTAGGCAGTGAGACCCTGTAGGGAATGCCTCTCCTCTTTGCAGACGTGAAATACTGACCTCAGATTATATCAATGCAATCTTTGCATCACCATAGCTCTGTTCACCCAAGCAGTTGTGAGGGAGTGGCAATGGCAGACAACTGGGTGACTCTTTATGTGACCTGTGACAGCGCATGAGAGACTGTAATATGGACAGCGACTGAGTCAAGGCTGTGGGAAGGCTCCTTCATCCCTCCCAGTTTCACCATGTAAAAGCCTTTTCTGAGGACAGCCTTTTATAGCTGTTGCTTCTCTGAGTGAGCTACATTGTGCATCGTTGCCTAATGGGTAAAGCGCTTTGCAAAGAAGTGGGAGATTTCAGTTGAAAATCATTCTCCACTCGGTAGGAATCAAAATAGTGTCTCCCTGTCTAGTGACTGGCCGTTCTGCCTGGGTCAAGAGGTGGACAAAAGAGGGAAACTTTCACGCAGACTGAAGCTGAGCTAGCGAAAATAAGCCTCAATCTACACCACGGTGCTTAGGGCGCTCAGGAGGGAGTATGCCTTCGATTTCAGACTCCACTAGAAAAGTCTTTTCCACCTTTCTTACACCTTTTAATTTCGTTTTCCCTGTATCCATCCCACTTTGTTGCTAATCTGAATGTCAAGTGTGTATGAAGCTCTGTATACTACATTGTGCTGAACTAACAAATGAAATTGTGTCACATGCTTCTTATCTTTAAAAGCAAACCTTGCAAAGCTTGTATCCACTCTGCCAGCAGAGCTATATTACCAGAAAGTATTTTCTTGAAAACTTTGAGACTCTAGCTTATTAAAACAGATCCTTAGGATGACTGGGTCTATTCCATTAGTAGATTTATAAAGTGTACAGACTGGGTAAACAACAGTGACAGCTTGGGGAAGTGTATGCACCTGTTTATTAAAAAGACGTTAACAAGGGCAAATCTAAAATAAGAACATGTACCACAACCCAATTTTCAGCAAATTTTTATGCATGCCTACACTTAAGGTTACCAATGTTATTGGCAATTTCTCTCTCTCTTTTCTTTCTCAGGAGTACACAGCAACTGATGAGCATGGAGCATCTGTGGCAAAGGAAAAAAACACCGTCTTCAAATTTTGAGGAGCAAACATGACCCTTTCTGTTTCTACTGCTTCCCACCCACATTGAGTTAGTGTGAGAGAAGGAGAAAATCGAGAAAAGCAGAGATTTTCTTTGCATGGGAGGACTGAAGAATGTATTGTTTTCTCAATCACAAGCAAGCACTTTCATCACCACTTTTGCTCTACATTCTAAGTGACAGAGAGTTTTTTTATATTTTACTTGTATAACTTAGAAGGGGTCATATTTGTAAAAGTCCCTCCGCAGAAGTGAGTCTTCTCTTTGGCTGTATGCAAATGCTACAGCACACATGCAGTTTGTAATTTGCCGATAGGTATAAGCATATGCAAAATGGAGATTAAATGTGTATATGCAAGTTTGCAAAATTAATCAACCACGAATGTACAGAACTACAAATGCTTTCTGAAATTTGGCTCCAAAAAGATTTATGAATTAGCCTCCTATAGAAGCTTTCACTCATGGATGCCAAATATATTCCATTTTTATTATCAATTAATAATTTATAAGGTTTACATGGCACTATTCACCCAGAATAGCATTTTAAAAATATATCCCAATCTTGTAAGGACCTGTTGGTACTTATGCCTATTCACAATTGCTTTAGCAGTGCTTTTTATGAGTATAAGATGCTGCCAGCCTGGAGCCCTTCCAGGATTAGATCTTAATCCCCAAAGATATGTAAGTGCTACCACCTCCTTTTTTCAGACTGAAAACTGGGAGGCGCATGGGTAAATGCATGCAAGTTTACACATAGTCAATAATGGACGAAGCAATCAAAATTGGCTCCAAACTTGTGAAGTGTATTTAAGAACAGTTAATTTCCCTTCCTGTAGTCCCCTTTGTGTCAGTAGTTGATCTGAATGTTAGCAGCAGAAAAATCGAAGCCTGACTGCAAGTCTTGTATTTCAGTGTATAAGCAGATGAGCTAGCAGCGTACATACCAAAACCACATTTGATTCTTTCTGTTGTCATAAATCGAAGCAAAAGGTGTTTAGATGATTCTCACAATGTAAGAGGCAAAAAAAACCCACACTGTTTCACTTCAACATACCTTTCACTAGAGCTGGGTGCAATAGGATGTGATTATTTTCAGAACATTAAAAATATCTGCTATCTTCCTCCCATGCTAGGTAGAATAGTAGCCTGATGTCTTTTTGCTTTGTAATTTTTTTAAATGAAAAATTCTGATTTAACCAAACCTCTTCAGAAGGAAGCTGGCTGATATTATCTTACTTCCCTCTTTTCTTATTGTGGAATTGTTGAGAGAATGCCAGTTGTTGCTACTTGTCATCACAACTTTCTAGTCCATAATATTGCTTGTTAAAGACAATAAATATTAATCAGAAGACTGCTTAAAAACTGACCAGCATGCAGAATCCAAATGCGTAGGTAATCACACAATGACAATATAAATCTAGTTGTTCATTCATTACTTAATTGCAAACACACACATAACGCAAATCATGCCTTATGAAAAACAATTCTACTGTATTTGACTTCTCAATATTTATTCAGCAAAAGTTTTACAGATTTTTTTATTTCTCAGATACTAAACTATAAGTGAATGAACACCTCTGTCGTTCAGGCAATTGCAGCAAGAGTCTGACACACGGTATTGTCAAAAGTAGGAAAACTGGGCACTGCAGTATGAAATGAAATGCCAAGGCTGATGACTGCTAAGATACTTCTGACTCCGCACAGAAGGCCTATTTTGTCCCACATGCGTGGTGTTAAAAGACTGCAAGGTGCTGTGCTTGCCTTTGAACTGGGTTAATGGATCCTGAGGACAGTCCTCCCAGCAACAGCCCGTACTGAGGGATCTGCACAGGTTTCACAGCTGCACAGTGCTGAGTTGCTCTGCTAGGCATGAGCTAATGTACGGTTGATTTCTCTCTGGGGGGCACTTTGATTCGGGGTTTCAGAGGGGACTCTTTCAGTATTCCTAATGATGTTTTTGGCTACGAAGCCTGGCAACGTTACAGCGTTGTTGTGGACTCTGTACAACTGAAACCAAAGAAATGTAGCCTCAAGAGCTGCAGCAAAAGGCTTCATGCCACGGCTGCCCAGTACTCGAAAAGGCAAAGGTGTAAGTACACACACACAAAAAAAAATAAAATAATAAAAAAAAATCAAGCTCTGCAAGCAGAGTAACAAAGCTGTTTGCTAGTATGGACAAAAGCTGCAGGAAAAAAAAAAAAGTGAAGAGGAAATGGGCTGTATTACTGTGAGTTGGCACAGAAATGAAATACCAGGGTGCAATTTATGTATAGTAATTGTTCACGAAGCATTCTTTTGGTTTTGATAGTGACTCATTGTGTTCTTTGTGACCTTTGATGTACAGGATGGGCTGCTAGAAGACAGAGGAAGCCACAGTAAGAATATAAAACTTTATTAACTTAAGATTTTGTTTTGTTTTGTGTTGTTTTATTGCTTGCTGATCATAGGTGATATCTCTGTAAAAGACTGCCAGGGTAATTTACCTTGAGTCCTCTTGGTTTTTGACTTCCCGACCAGGCTTTTGCAGTTAAAAAACAGCTTTGATGGAGCTGAAAAATAGCTTTGGTTTTAAAGAGGAAATTTGTTAAACAATTGGTTGCTGACGTTGATTACTGAGTTCTGAAAAATAAGATAACTGATTGAAATACTACTGTGGTGGTAGCCCAGGTAATGAGCAGTGATAGGCAGAGCACAGGACAGATGAAAAATTTATTGGGAGGATATTCTTCTGAGTGAATATTTTATGTGTTAAAAAAATTACAAAAAAAGCCTTCCTTACAGTCATCAGGGTTGACACAACAGACTCTTCAGCGCTGTTAAGTTCCATTATGTAAATCCATACTGATGCAAGCCAGACACTGTCAAGTTTGATACGCCCCAAATTTGACCTAATTAGCCATTTGGTTGTTACTTTTTTCAAAGCCTGTGCAACTCGGCTCAGTTCAGGATATAGATGCTAATTGAACGCATAACCTACAGGTGTTAAAGAATTCCTACAAAAGAAGGTCTGTCCTATTAGGAATGCAAGTCAAGGCTCAGGGTCATCAGTTCGGCTGGTGCGGATGGGAATATTAATCCCATCTCCTGCTCTCTCCACATCACTGTTTTATTTCCAGGAGTGAAATTCAAATCCAGAATAGATCAATGCAATCTAATAGATATTTGCCAGCTGAAGCCACTCCAGCTTCGGTTGGTTTGATGGGGAAGGAACGCTTCCTACCACTTCTGAAAAGCTCAGACTATGTGTAGCAAAGCCTCAAATGGCTCACCCTACCCCACAGCAACAAACGTACTCCTGTGCAATCACAGCTGAATTTCCTCTTGAATTCTCTTTTCTTTCACCCACCATCCCTCATACAACTCGCTCGTTGTATGTGACTGCCACTGCCCTGCTTGCTCCAGGTTTACCTTTCAAGCTTCGTGTCTCTGTGCAAGTGTCCACAAGCTTATCTCCTTTACATTCAGGTCCTCCTCCTACCCAGATCGGCCATTTGACAAGCAGCAATACGAAAACCACTTCTCATGACTACACCTTGGCCCAGATGCCTTCATGTAAATACTCTCTCTATCTCTTTTGCCATTTCCCTGCTATCCCCTAACCAAAATGAAACAAGATAAAAAGAGCTGCACAGCCTCTGAGCTTCCTGGCTTTTATCTTTTTATACCAAACCCTTTGTGTTAATTTTGCATAGCTATTTTTACATAAAAAATAATATCCTGAATTACTGCTGTCACGTGCACGTAGGAATCCCACCTAACTGTGCTCAAGTCATCTGGCAACCTGATAGTGTTTCCTGCTCCTTCCCTCACATCAGCGCTGCAGAGAGAGCATTGCTAAAAGTTTCACATCTGAAAAAGCAGATGATTTGGCAACACCTTCCCATATATATGTATATATATATATTTTTTTTTTATAAGAAATAAGCCTGTCTTTGAGTAAACTTTTCTTTCCAACTGTTCTGTTTTGTCAGCTTGCCAGCTCTACTTCTAGCATTGTTCTGCGGAGATTGCTGTAAGGAAAATGAAAGAGAAGAGAAAGGTACAGAACTGGGGGAAAGGGAAAAGGGTTCAGAGGGCATTTAAAGCCTGGGGAGCCTAGCATGGGAAGGGAGATAGGCTTAGGAAACATGGGATAAAATGGTGGAATGAGAGATAAAACAAGAACATAAAGGATAAGGGATTAGAGAGATAAGGAGTTCAAGAGATGAAATGTGAATAAAGAAAAACAAGAAAAATAAGGATGAAAGGAAAGAAATGACAGGAGTAAGACATGTAAACAATTAACTAAGAAAATATTCTGTTTATTTTAGTAAAAGAAAATTATAGTATCTTTATTATTCTCTGGTTTACTAGTTCAGAGGAATTTTTCAAACTAAGAACTGACATTTGGGTAGTATTACTGAACAATGATAAATATAAGCCTTCCAGTTGTTGGATTAACCAATTCGGAATTTGGTTAATTAATGTGTCATTCATGCCACTAAAAATTGGATAAGGAAACAAAGTAATAAAAAATATTCAAAACAGCTGCAATACAAAGTGTAGATCTGGAAGAACTCTTCCCAATATTTGCAGTTACAGCTACCAGCTTAGCGATAATCGCTGAAACATTGAGGGACCGGCTCACTGACACTTTGCTGCAGATTAATACCAGAGCTGTGAAGTGCAAAAACTACTTTAAATCAATGCTGGGTTCAAGTTCCAGCATTGTCCACTGACCAGCAGAAAATTTGCTCAAGATTTTGGTTTGTCTTTGTACTTTTTTTCTTCTGCCTGGGTATTTGTAAAGCTTTATCAGTCTCAGTTTCTCCCTGGCTTGCTTGAGCTGTTCACGCAGGTCACGTAAAGTGGTGGAACTTAGATAATATTGCTTGTTTTCCCTGATTATCTCAACATATATCGTCAGGAAGCTGAAACTTAGTTGAACCTACATTCACTTTTTTTTTTTTTTTCTTTTCCAGAAAGGCCACATATCCAGGTCTGATAGGCAGTATCAAAAAGAAGCATTTTTTTTTCATTGGGCTGTGCTTGACTCTGATACGAAGTGGCCAAATACATTATTAACTAGCTTAGCTATACCTTTCCAAAACCCTTAAGCTT
Source organism: Anser brachyrhynchus (assembly GCF_964034855.1). Taxonomy (NCBI): domain Eukaryota; kingdom Metazoa; phylum Chordata; class Aves; order Anseriformes; family Anatidae; genus Anser; species Anser brachyrhynchus. The sequence continues at coordinate 38,006,190 of NC_137701.1, forward strand.
ACATAAAATAGTTCATGTCTGTAGGGACAACATTTTTTAAGGTCAGAGTTATTTGGCATATAAAACCTAGAGTCTGCATGTTTAGGGATGAAAATTATGAAGCCCTATAATTTGCTAGTTAACAGAAATCTTTTTTTTTTTTTTTTAACATATTTTTGGCAATCCATCATTATGCCACTGCTTTTCGTAAGGTTTTTCTTTCCTTATTGTCCAAGGCCTCTCCTGATTTGTCTGACTGCGTCTCTGAAACCTCCCCAACACACAAAGAAATGTGAGGTTGCAGTAACGCTGCAAGTGCCATATCGCATTCTAGAGATGAGATCCTACTTTTACACGAATAGTGCGAGCAAACAAGAATTTACATATCAGGAAGTTGGGAGGTTTAACTTTCCACACGGGGAGCCTGCTTTGTGCTCACGTTACAGCCTCCCTTTCCTTTCTGCTGAGCAGAAAGACGTTTCAGAAGCCCTTGCACCTTCTGAAGGTGCACTGAGGAACGGAGCCAGAACAAACAGGGGCTTGTTCTGCTCCACAAAGGGCAGGGCATCGGCAGCCAGAGGTGAAATATTTTTTTCTGTCCACCCTCTTTCTTGATTTCCTTCAGGCAGGCTGAGGAGGGGGTCGGACGGCAGCGAGTTTCCGTCAGGGCACAGGGTGTCCTTTGCCTGCTGTAGAAGCACTCAGCTCCTCAGAGCTGGTCTAAGGGGCTATTGTGAAGGGGTTTGAAGACGTGGTCAGGATATTACATGGACCTTTTCCTCATACATGATGGGACAATCCCGTAACAGGATTTCTTCCTCCAGAAAATCCATAGAGAATAAGAGAAAATGAAGTCATTAATGAGCACTGGTCCCAATTCTGGTGTCACCCAATCCTGTTAATTCTATAAGTAGGAGAGATTTAAGTGTTTTGTTTCGCTACAAAGCATGAGTTAGTCAATGGAAAACTGGATTTGCTTAAAGTAGGGAAAAAAAGTTAAAACAAACCCTGCGCCCCCAAAACATCACTTACATCCAAACCTGTGAACCCAAACTGAGAAACCTGAGACACCTGAGGGCTGGGGCAGGTCGTTGTGTATTTATACACAGCAGAGAACCCAAGCACAGGTCCTCTGCCTTATTATCTGACGTGTTACAACGAGAAGCCACCAGGAACAAACAACAATTTAAATATCCTAAATTACATTCTGCAGAGTCTCAGCTTGCCAAATGCCTGAATGAAAAAGGATGTGAAAGATGGGCTCTCCTTCATTCTAATTCAACCCGGATTCTGGGATTATCTGTTAAAAATAGGACATTTTCTATTCTCTAATAATAATAATTTTCCATAGACAGCTGTTGATGTGCCCATAGGTTCACAATAGCTCTTTTAGCAGTGGATTGTAATAACAATTTCTTCAAATATGTCTTTGAATTCAGAGCTGTATGAGCTATTCATAGGGAACACTTTAATCAGTGAATTTCAGCTTTTATTCTGCTTGTAAATTGTTACAAATGTTACTCGCAGACATTTGATATAAATAAACTTTGGCCTATCATTTGCTCACAACATGTTTTTGCTGCAGTATTTCAATATTCATTATTACCATTGCACAACTGGTCACCTTTGTTGGGCAGTATTGTTTGCCCTGCGAGAGCAGCAGTAACCAAGAGGAAATCCATGCTGCGGGGCCGCGATCGCCCAATGGATAAGGTGTGCGCAGATACGGAGCTAGGAGGAGCGAGATCACAAGACTAAGGAGTTTTCAGGACTATTTTAATATTTCCTTTCCAGTTCCCTTGACTCAGACCTTGCTTGTAACATCACGATGAGAACAAAGGGGCCACTTGAACATTATAGGCTGAGGTCAAATTGAAAATTAATGATCTCTTATCACATTCAGACAAAGCTCCAGCTGCAACGGGTGGGGTTGGGTGCTTTTCTGGTTTATTTAATTGTCACTGAAGCAGGGCTCTGAACAGTGGGCTTGCCTGGTCATAGCTGCAAAAGATGAGGTCACAGGCCTTTTTCTGAGTCACTTAGCCCCGTGCCTGCTGCAGAACCTGGCTTGGGAATAGGTAAGACCAACCAGAGTGCAAGCTTAATATCTTAATGAAACAAATGCCAGGCATTTGCTTTATATGAATAAAACATTTTTGGCATAAACCTCTGTGAAAAACAAATTCCAAAAGGTTGTAAATCGGAATTCAGTTTTCAGTGCGCTAAAATGTGTGTGAAAAATGATGCTGTAGAGACAGCTCTATTTAAGTTAAAACGTTTGGCAGTGTCCTGTCAGTGCAGGAGAAAATGGATGTAATGTGCACATATGCACAAGTAGTGACTCAAAATGATGTACAAGTGTTACTGTGTCTAGTCCAAAAGAAATACCTGGAACTCAGGAAATAAGGCTCCACGGTTCAGCAAATTTGTCTGAGGATAGATGTTCTGGTTTTGAAACTCCAGTTTTCCCCAGAGTGCTATAAACATGTCTCAGGCAAACAAATACAGTCTGGGTCAACTGATATCTCTGGAACTATTGCACAAACTATAGTTTCATTTGGTATTTATGGGAGAAGAGTTTCAGGGGAGAAAAAAAAAAAAAAAACAAACAAACACGGGACTGCTAGCAGCTTAAGGACAAAAAAGCGTATTGATATCTGGAGCTCTTGAAGAAAGACCTATAGCCTAAATACCCACCCATTAATGTATATGTAAGTCTGGACATCTCCTTAGATGGTTACAGCAGTTTAATCACCTCTGAATATTCATATAAATGAGTTTTGTTTGTAAGAATGGCAGGGATCTCAAATACTTGCACCGATCCGTGTTCAAGCAGAGAAATCATCTGAAGTCTCCCGTTTCCTGTTTATAAAAGTTTTGGCTGCCCAGACAAAACACAGCAACAGGAACAATCCTGTATGACTTGGAGGGTTGTTACAACACCTCTGAGACCAGTTTGTCTTAGCTAATGGTCACATTGCTTCAATTCACTCTCACAGTTTTGGGCTGGCCACTTCAAAACGAGCCAGGATGCGTTTATAAGGTCGGCGTTACGAAATGGCACCGCACCTTTACCCACCACATCAGCACGCTTTGTCTTGCTGTTAATATATGCAAATTTAAAGCACAGCCTTGTGTCAGCTCCTGCTAGGCTATCTGTCCTGAGGTGTTTTTCCGGGATAGCCTGCCCTTTGGAAACCTTCCAGAATGGAAGAACATATTTTCCCAAAGACAGTGTCAGGTCCTCGCGTTCGTTTGCTGGAAAGAAGTCCAACTCTGTCAGGTAGAGTGATTGAGGTTTCTTGGAAAACCCCGATGAGGAAGTTTGCAGCGAGAAGACAGAAAAATGATGGAGGCCCGTGCCAAAATAGCAGATCAGATATAGCTCTCTTGGTCACCATGGAGAAGTGGGAACCCAGCTCAAACAGAGAGCAGCAGACTGTCTCCCACCAACGAGACCGTGATGCTCCGGTTCATCCTACTGAAGGGCCTCTGTGAGACAACACCGAGCGCCACTCGTGCACTATTACGTGGCAGGGCGCAGTGTTGAGAAATGTTTCCAATTTTTTTTCAAAGTGCCACTCAAGTCTGCCTTTCCCATGTTCCTCCCTGCTGCTACCCCAATATAAACAATGCAGAGTCTCCCATGAACCTCTCTCCAAAATGGCATTGCTGGGGAGCTGGGGATGACTAATCTCTCCTGTTTACAGTCTGCTAGCTGCTTGAATCCTGACATAATTTACATGACACGGATTGGGAGACTAGAGAATTACATGTTGCCAAGCTACTGAGAAAAAAAAAAAAAAAAGAAAAAGAAAAAAAAAATCAACCATAAACTTTTCATGAGGTGATTGGTAAATTCCCTCACTGCCTCTAACATCACAGCCCCTAGTTTTGGTACCCCGCTCTTCCCTCTGTGTTTACAAGAAACACCTAATGCATTCACCTCACCCGTCTGATGAATGGGTACGTGGGAGCAAATGCCAACAAGTCCTCAAGAAGAGGATGAAGAGAAATGAAGCAGAGTTCGTAATTTAATCACGCTCTGGACTGACTAGCATTTAAACAGATGTATTGGTACAGGAGATTTCCTACGCAGGTTCCCCCTTGGACATCTAGTCCTTCCTCCATACCTACAGCAAGTAACCCCCAGCTATATACTCTCTCACTGCCTTCATACCTGTCCGGTATCCATTCAAATCATCTGAAAAATCCTTCTGCAGTTATATGCCACTTATTTCAGCCTACGTTTGAGCCCGTTAAATAAATCAGATAAGATGCCCAATCCTCAAAGTCCTGTTAATCACAAGATAGATGCAGGCATAATATGGCCGTCTGTCTACAAACTGAAGCTGGAAAAGTTATATCAGAAGCGAGGTGTAAATTTTTAACATTGCACATAATTTAACTGTTGGAACAATTTAGCATTTGGATACTACACATGGAATGTGGGATAATTTTTGTCACTCGAAGCCTTTGAAATTGGAAGCCTTCCTAGAAGATATGTTCTAGCTCAGCCACGAGTTGCTGAGCTGCAGACTCAATAACTCAAAATTGAGGTAGACTGTGTGAACGTCTGTGATCTGCCTCACGCAGTATGATGGGCTAGAGAGGCGTAATGGCCTTGAAATGTATGAAAACACTTTGTCTTTTCTGCCCGGGATTTAAAAAGGAGCTGTCACAGCACAATCAATTAAGATAAGATGAAAAAAGGTGCAGCAAATAAAATTGCAGTCAATTAAAGGTTGAAGGTGGAAGATGCACATACCTTACTTAAGAGGAGGTGGATTGTAGCAATTAGACAGAGTGGTCCAGATATATCAATTAACAAAAAATGCTCCGAAACTGATAAAAAATCGTATTTCAGGTACAACTCTTGAAGAAAAAAGAAGAATTAAAATAGCTGTGGAAGAACATAAATATCCATTTTGAAAATATATTCAGCCAAACAGCTGCCACAGTAACCTTTGCAAATAAAAGTGTTTAAGAAGATTTTTATTGCAGTCAAATGGCATTAAGTGTTGCTTTTCTTCTGAATTCTGGCACTATTACTCATCTCAAACTGGAAACATTTGACAAGAATGGGAAAGTTTGCATGTGCCAGCATAGCAGGTGTGAGGGAAAGAAAGGTTTCAGAGCAAAGCCCACAGTTGTTTTCAACGTCGTGCTCTCTTGGAGCTCCTTGCCACGAGTTTTGTGTAATGGCAGCTATTTTGTACAAGTCACTGTATTAGCAGGTGATCTTTTGAGTCATTTCTGGAAAAAATTACACGTGGCTGTTTGGGGAGTTGCTAATGAAACAAGATCTTTCCTAGATTATGCTTGCCTTTTGATATTTTTTGCATGATAAACTAGAGAGTGTTTGCTAAATAATTACATTATTAGCACAGAATATATTACCGAGTAATGCGGAAGCATGGCCACAGCAATTTGCAGGATGTGTAGAGGGGATACACTTAATTCAAGTTGAAAAGCAACTTTAGCTACAGTGTCACGTTTAAAAGCTAAACGGGACCTCTTTTTGCCTCCATCTGTGGATATGAATGAAGAGGCAGAAAAACCTGCCTCTGCTAGCTAACTGCTCTCCCTGGGTATTGCTATTAGTGGATGGAAAACTTGCTGCAGGTGATGTGCTGGGCTGATGGCACATAACCCTCGGATGGGTGCTGTTGGAAGCAAAAGTGGGCAGATTCTGACAACAAGAGATGCTTTGGAAATTATCGAACATCACCCCATCTGTCTACCCAAAGCTGGGAAAAGCCAGCTGCTTTCCCTTAGCACCCTTTGGTGCTAACGAGGAAATTTTGCAAAAAGTGTTTATTATGGGGGAAGTAAAATAATGTTTGCTTAGGAAAATACCCCAGTGAGACATTTAAACAGATAGGAAAGAAACCCCTGCACAGTATTTCTTCTTCTAATTCACGGTGCCGTGTTTCAGTTGGCTGTAACCGAGGAGGAGCCTCTCCCCATCCCTTCCTGCACTGTGCACTGCGTTGCTGGCTTGGGTGGTCAGAATTACTGGGGCGTCAGGAATGTCTTCATGCAGGCTAGGAGAAAATCCTGATGAACTTGGTAAGGTGACTGACAATTACTTCTTTACTATTTCTGGTCTTAATATGGGTGCTGAACCTTTACTTTTCGCTGTAACTCCACATCTAGTCCCTCAGCTGATTACAAATCTGAAGCTTCTCTATCGCAGTGCTTGGCCTCCCATCCTGTACTACTTGCTCTTCTTCTTACCAGAGTCCATTTTGCCATATATTAAGCTGTGACTTAGAAATTTTGTATGGTGCAGAAAACTGAGCGATGGCTTCCACTCTGGCATAAGGTACAGTTCCTTTCCCTGCCCCTTGCACCCTGCCAGAAGAGGCAGGCCTTGGTGTCTGCAACTTCTCTCAGCAAATTTTTACTGCCGCTCTATTACACTTCGGGCAGTTGATAAAAATAACAGCATTTTAGTGCTTCTGCAACCTGAACTGCAGAAAACCTTAATGTTAACAATCATCACACCGGAATAACGGGCAATTAGCTTTCAAGTATGGTCTGACTCGTTCTCTTTCTTATGATCTCCATTAAAGTAAGGCTGAGAAATCCTTCCCAGATCTTTGGTGCCGTTACTGGCTTATTGAAGTATTCTCTTCTTGTGCACATAAACCTGTATATTCTAGTAAATGCAAGTTAAGATTTGTCATTTTAAAGGGATTTCTTGCTTTGAACTTACGCTTTCTTGAAATCTGGCCTCATATTTAGTTCATCGTTGGCTCTAAAAAAAGCAGCCAGGTTGGAAGGAAATTAATATAGAAGTTCGAAGTAATTAAAACTCAGAGTTGGCTGGATACTTTTGAGAAGTGCAGATGACTACCTGTGTCCACATATGCAGTGCATTTGTCTAAGTTACTAGTGTGTGAAAAGCGAGGAACGGAACGAAAGCTATTCTTGCTGCCATAACTACAGCAGATGCTGCTTCACGCCTGCTGTGGCATAGAAATAAGCTCTCATACTTTTACAGCAGCCTTATCAGCCTTTTATTTTTTTGTCCTACTTTTTGTGCCCTTGATTTCAGATATTCAAGCCTTTGACCACGCATTTCCTCCTTGCTTCTAAAATAAATAGATAAACAAAGAGCTGATTGTGTGAGAATCCAGGTGGTTTACTGGAGAACGCGAAGATACAGGAGAAGACGCTGCTCAGAGATGCTTCATAGGTGGCAGTTTAAAGCTCTCCATTTCCCTCTGATTTTAATTAATAGGTTTGTATTTAAGATGAAATGTATTCAATTTGTGCACAGTGTAGAGCATGTCCCACTACAACATCAGTTATATACATAGCAATACAATTATCATTCTCTGCTGACAAATGTACCGTGATATTGATGAAAAAGCAATAACTTCAATGTACATGTCAAAATCAGCCCCGATAGCTTATTACAGATTGTTAAATGAACATAAATATCTAATGTTCAGTCTGTAATGTTCATTCATACTATGGCAGATGAAGCTATAGGTCAAAGAATTAATTTAAAACACAATAGCAAGGCTCTGATATTCACCGAGCCTGTTATATCTCTTTGCACGCACCCCTGAGCGTACAGGGGGACAGGCCACCTCCCCACCTAGGGCCAGGATGCAGAGAACTGTTGACGTTCAGGGACTTAAACCTCCTTAAGCATCCCCGGGATCTTCTGGTTCTGGACACAATCCGTCAGATTATCCATAATCACCTTTCCGTGTTTCCAAGAACAACCTTGGCTCGGTTTGCGCAGCCCCTCGAGTTTCCCCTCGCAGCCTCCTGAACCAAGGCGAGAGCAGAGCACTTGTCCTTCACCACGGGCTTTTGCAGGGCCGAGCGGGTGGTAGGCTGCCCAGCCCGCGTCTTTTGCATGGAGAAGTCTGAAATGAAAGGCACGTTCGGTGATGGCAGTGGTCCCATTTTACTTTTTTAAGGTCCTCAGGCTGCATGATCTGTCCACTTAGTGCTGTGAATTGGTTACTTCTTTGTAGTGTCTTTCAGTTCCAACATCCTTAGAAAGATGTGGATGATCCTCATCCAGGTGCCTATAGCAGGGAAATCCCCACCTTTTTATTCAGATGTGGCAAAGGAAGAGTGAAGAGAGAAGTATTTCATCTTCACGAACCCTTTATGGACTTCAGCTGATTTGATAGTCAGGCCTCAATAGAGAAGAAATGTGGTTACGTGGTTCACTAATAAATATTTGTTATGTAACAGGACAAATCTAAGCCCTCAGAAAAATGGATTTCATTGTGGAAAGGAAATAAAGGTAGCTTGCACGGATGTAACCATCCTTCCTTATGATCCCATGAAGCAAGAAGTTTAGATTACATCTATTCTACAATGAAAGTCCACACAAAATGTTGCATCTACGATCTGATGTGCAGTCAATGGAAACTATTGTGCCAAATTAAGGCTGAGATATAAAACCAAGGACTTGGCTATTTACAAATAATGCAATACTATGGCCTTTTTATTTATTTATTTATTTTAAGAGCAGTTGTGTCCAATGTTGTCGTCTACTTCACATTTTATAAACAGCAACTACATGGTGGTCACTTCCATTTTTTCCTCCTCATTCAGTTGCACCTTGCTTCCTATCTTTTATTACATCATATTTTTTTATAGTATGAGAACCTGATATTTGTCCTACTGCAGTTTAAAGTGAAGGTGTGTTGAGTGCTACAGAGACCTTTAACAGTTCCCATGTTCCACTTTACAGGCATCAGCTTTTAAGTGAAATGGCTCCTTTAAAGAGTACTAACTGGACATACGTGTAAAGCACTTTAGGCTGGAATCGCATACATAGCCTGTTATGACTCAGCTGCCCTATATTTGCAACCTTTATTTTATCAGATAAAAGAAAAAAATCATCCTAATGCAGACCAACTGACTGTTTACTGTAGTCTCTGAAGAAAATTAAGGTGCTCTAATACACCATTACAGTATCTACAATTTGTATGAGGCACCCGGATGCGTTTCCCTAATTAATAGCTCCCATAGTGTCCAGATTAAAAATAGATATTAAGAGCTTTGGGTAGATGATACAGCAGTATGAAATAGCATCGCACCTGTCTTCATGTTGCAGCTTCCCAAGTGTAAGTAGGAGTCAAAATTTCCCTCCTCATTAAATAAAAACACTGATAGATAGTACATCACTTGGCATCTCCAAAGTGATATACCTAAGACATACCATCTGCTACGAAGTTGCAAAAACATAGCCTGAGAAAAGTGGGACATCAAGGTGGAGCTTAATTTTCTTTAGTCAGTTTTCTGTCTATCCTGGACTTGAGTGCGCGTGGTGCAGAGATGCCTTACGCTGCCTGTAACTGGCATGGCACAGAAAAATGGTGAGGGAGCAATGCGGTGCTGCCCTGCCACGAAGGCATTCATGGAGGAACAGGGGGATTTCAGTCCTTCTCACTGCTCCCAAGACAGATGCAATTTCAGTAACTGAGGAAAAAAAAAAAAAAAGAAAGAAAGAAAGAAAGAAAGAAAGAAAAAAAAAAAAAAGGTCTTTCCAGCTACATTTCCTGTGGCATTTTTTGGGCACCCTCCTTCAGCATACGGAGTACTGGGAGTCCCAGTCATGCCCCTGAGAGCTGGGCTCTCCCACCTGCTCGCAGACAGCCTCAGCCCTTCAGACATCCAGCAGTCCAGCTGGAGACGCTGCTCTGCTCAGACTGCCAAACAGATAGAGAATTGGATAAAATCTGGGTGCAGTAGAAGTGGCTACATTTAGAGGAATAAGGTCAGCATCACGATTTCCAGTTCATGAGGCAGGGATGCAGCTCCAGGCAGCGACCTGCGTCCCTCCAGAGCACCTCACACGGTCACCTGGGCTCCTCCGAAATCAGAGATTTTTGCAAAAATCCTGCAAGCCCAAAAGTCTCCGCACCTTACAGCATCCTAGTCCGTGAAGCCACCACTGCTAAGCACATGCCTGGAAAACACAAACCCTGTGCTCTTACCCAAAGAGAGCCAACGAGAACAATCTTTGCAGAAGAAAAAGCCTGTCCCCAGCCTCCAGGGAGGACGAGGCTTTCCAGAAGCCTGCCTGCCTCAAAACTGCCCCCCTGTGCTGCAGGAGCTGGCACCAAGCATGTAATTATTACACCTTATTTTGGGGTGTCCCGACAACTTTATTTTTCCCTCTGAACATTTCACATGCACAGACACAACAAACTCACCCCTTTCTCCTCCCTGCTTTTCTCCCTTGCTGTGGGCCCGAGGCAAAGACTGCTGTGGAGGCCACCTGGGTTAAATTAGCACAATTAAACAGCGTTAAGCAGTTCTAGGAAATGCAGTGCAGGTTTCGGCCTTCCTGAAGACGTGATGCATGGCTGTCAAGTCACTGTCCAGGAGCAGGAGGACGGCCTGTGGGAGTAACACAACCGAAAGCCCCACAGGGCCCCGTGTCCTCCTCAGTCTCCTCAGCGGCTGCCACTGCCCATCACCACGGCCCTGTGTCCAGCTTGGTCTCCTCACCGCCCATTACCACGCTGCCCCTTTCACCTCACACAGGTTTTAATTAGGGAACAGGGGTGCAGGGGAGATCTGCAGGCTCCGGGATACGGCGTCGGTGTCTGGGAACAGGATGTTACAGCTGCTTGTTGTGTAAGGACGTGGAGGTTCGGGGTCATCAAGGCTTCACCGCTGCTGGTCACTCTCTCCTAACTCTAATCAGCATTGGGAAGCAGCTTTTTATTACCCTGTTCTGTAAATATAAGCATTCAGCGGGGTCAGGTGTGAGGATAGGTAACACCATTAGCCTGTGGCCTTCCCTTAGTCAGCAGCTACCCAGCGATACTCGCCCCTTCCCTGGCCTTAGGCCTCAGGGCAGGTGGTCGTAAGAGATGGGAGCTCCTGAACTGGTCTTCTTGGGCCTTCTTCTCTAACCTGTGAGGGTGGATAAATGAACCAAAGAGCACGGTGTTTTAGCTCAGTGGTAGCCAATACTGCAGGCCTCCACACGGGGAGAGGGTGGGAGCTCCTGGTGGGGCTCCCTTTGTAGCATCTGCAAAGTCAGAGGAGGAACGGAGAGCGAGAGACACGCAAGCATCCTTCCTGGAGACAAACAAGTCTGCTTTTTCCATTTCACTAACTTGGAATATTGCTGGAACCATGGGTCACTGTTTTTTGTTTTAAGTCTATCCCTTTAAGAAGCACTGGAAACACCCTTCAGAGGATTGTAATGAAATAACATTATTTATCAGTATTAAATATAGATAAACAAAAATGAGAAACAGACTTAATTGAAGCCCTCTGTGAAATCTGGGTAATCAGTTTTCATTTCCAGGAGGCTTTAACTTATGTTATTTAATTTATTATTTATCTGTTCTATTTCGATTTTGCTTTTGAGCCCCATTGCTGGGCTTTGGGCGTTTTAGAAACACTCGGCGAGAGATTGGGAGAATCACCCCGAGTGCAGCTGGGCCAAAACTTCACTGCGTTTGCATCTTTCCATGGCTTTGATAAGCTCGGTGCTCGTGCAAGGGTTCTCCTAGCTTCACTGGTGACTCTAATCTCAAATACAGGCACGTTACAACCTATTTCCTGACCCCCAAAGTGTTTTTCCTGTTGGACCCAGCTTTGCCTCCACTCCATGCAAACATGTTGCCATTTCACTTTATTTCTTTAATTTATAGGCATCAAAGTTGCTGAATCAGGAAACTGAGGTTATAGCTGTTGAAGAAACGAATCCCACATCGTGACAAACTGCTTTTTCTGCAGATTTTCTCGTGTTCCTCATTCTGAGTCACTGTCACACATTTTAAAGGCCAGAGTTACATATGAGGCTCTTGATGGTGAGGGCTATGCCCTTTCTTGTGGTTTCTGCAGGCAGACAATTGCCACGCTGCGTCTCCACTGGCTGCCTCTCGCTGATGATGCTCAATTCACATTGCAGTGCTTCCTGTGTCACTGGAGCGTGTGACATTGCGCACCAGACCTGGAAATGAAGTGGTTAAATTTGACTATGTTAATTGGATTCTAATTAGCCCAACGATGCTATTTGTCTCTGCTGAAGCGGAGCTCTGAGAGACTCCACCTCTCTGGGCGGAAAAAGTGCAGAAGTTGGGAGGAGAAGTAAAATTCAAGAATCGGGCAACAAACAGACCAAAACTAGTTAAAACAGACTAAACTTTTTGTGTTTAGCTAAATAATAATTGGCCGTGTACTTCCTCAAAAGTCAGAAGTAAGCTTAAAAATGTCTGTGACATTCAGGGTTGTGGCCAGAAAAAGCAAAGCATCAGTACCTTTGTAGAAGCAAAGAGCACTGCTGGATCCATCCCTTTCTGTATGTATTTATGGACCCCAAAATACGGCCTGCAGTTGCACACATGCACAAATCCATCCTCACAATATACCTTTGAGGCAAGGAAGTCAGCTTATCCCCGTTTGCAGGCTGAGGGGACCGGTATGGGGCGATGAAGTGACTCGCCCAAAGTCACGCTGGAAAATGCCAGCAGGAGCAGAGCGGAGCCTTGGGTCTGCAGTGCGCCTCTCCAGACTGACACGGGAACCTCACAGCACTTAAGGAATTATTAAAATGTTAAATGAGTTGAAATGAAAGGCTCTGTCCAGAGCTGAAGTCATCATTTGGATTATTCACTCGGCTCTTTGAAAAATACACAAATGCAGCAGTATTATGAATGCAATTACAGCCAATGGAGAATTCTCAAATGAAGGGCGAATCAAAAGGAAACCATCTATGTTTTATATTTCTGTGGTCTCTTCCATCTCAACAGTGAAAGAAAGCATGGCTGCGCATACATATCTGAAACATATGTTGATTTTGTGCTTGTCAGCTACTTGGGCTCGGGGGGGATTCTCCCACAGCAGTCACGCTGAGCTAGAGCAAGAGAGCGAACGCCCCTTGGGCTTTGAGGTCTTCTCCCGTCCCTGCTGAAGGTGCGAGCGGCTGTGCCACCCGTGTCCCTCGCCACCCACCCTCATCGCTCTTACACACCCAGGGTTTCTGTCCTTTCCCCCCCTCCGAGAGCGCTCGGGAGCAAATTGTTTGGGATGGAGCAAGATGGGCACAGATGTGACCACCTGCTGCACGAGCCTTTCTTCTCATGAGCTTCTCAAAAGGCACTTCATATTTTAAAAAGGAGGAGGAAGAGGCAGTGGCCTTTGGTGTTGCTCAGCACCGACACAGCTGGAGCTGGCCGGGGGTGGCGGGGTGTTATTTTTTACAGGTTGGCAACCAGACGCTTGCTGCAACGATATACTTTTTTTCCAGAGATTGCCTGAGTGTAGATGTGCCAACACGGGTTCCGGTTTTACCAGCTAATTCTCTTATTTCAAAGAGAGGAAATATCCTCGGACAAATCTGCTTTGTCAAGGTTGAAAACGTTCCACACCACAGATGGTGACCATAAGGTGCAAGTGAGTTTTCAGCTGAACTGGTGACACCCTACCCATTTGCTTCGCTGCCGAAGATTTTAAAACTAGTTTTTGTTATGAGAAGCTGAGCGAGATACTTCTCTCCAAATGTCTCTTCCTCCTGTTAGCTCCCCGCTTCCATATTCATGGCACTCCTGCTGCTACTGGCACTGCCATGCGTAGCACCTCCTGCAAATTGTCCAGTTCCTGGTGTCAGGATGGCAGTTCCCTTTGGTTTCTGAAAAATTCATTAAGCTAGGGGGGTGGAAGGGGCAGCAGAGCCCTGTTACGGTCCAGCACCCTGTTGTAGGAGGTTTTTCCCAGGTACCCTGCATGACGGCGCGGTGCTCTCATAGCCAGATGAGCCGCGGGCATCCTCACACCTCTCCTTTTGTGCAAAAGCCACCAGTTGCATTAAACGATCTGATCTGTTGAAGCACAGAAAAGAAATCTGCATGCAGGGATATTGTTGTGGGGAGTTTCCCAGCAATCGTCTGGGGGTTTTCAGTCCCCTCTAGCGCGGCGTGAGATTTTTCTTGCGGACTGAGCAGAGCCTCGATGGGAGCGGCGATGGCAGCTTGCAATAATTGGTACCGTACCCTTCGGGTTCCTCCTAACTGAGGGGTTTTATGGTAATGGTAGAGAACCCACCTGTGGTTGGCAGCCTCGGCAGCTGTATCTAATTTTTCCCTTTTGTGAATTCCCCAATATCGCCGTGCTGCCTCTGTTACTGTTCTGTGGCGCAGTCACAGGTCCTCACTTCCCTTTTCTCCCTGACTAATCCCTTCCACCAAGAAGAATAAAGTTTAAGGGGGCTATAAACCTTGGTTTGCTCCAGCGCAACAACCGAAATAGAAGCCTAAAAGGAAACGCGATTCTGCCTCTGGGAAACTAAAACAAAAAGTAAAAGCGAGTGGTGGGGCTTGGGGCTTCCCTCCCCACCGCACTCCCCGGCCTGACTTCGGGAGGGTTCGGCAGCAGGAGGGCAGCAGGCTGGGGACATAAATTACTTCTCTTCGTGAAGAAGTGGTGTTAAGTATTAAATGCGCTTTGGGGCAGCTCCTGTAATCCCTCACCCTCTTCATTTGTGGTACATCTTTGGAGAGTGAAGAGCTGTATATACAGCACGTCAGCCTGAGTCACGCTGCCTCCCTTCCTCCTCCTGGGCTAAGCTGGCTACAAGCAAGTGCAGATCCCGCATCGGAGCTGCTCTGCGGCTCCCGTGAGGACATGTGGGTCCTCCTCACCTTCCTCACTGCTAGCCTTATGCCAAGGCCTGCTATTTCTTCACCTCTGACATCTCTCCACACCACCACTTCCCCGTTTCTCTGCCATGCCTGCAGACCAGGTACCCATTTCCCTCCTTTGCTCCTTCTCCCTTTGGTTTCCCCCCACACCAGCAGCTCGCTCAGAGATCTCCACTTTCCCTTGCCTCTGTGCTCTTGTCTCCATCTGCTTCCCTCCAAACCCTGCCCCTCCCTTCCTTCCTTCCTTCCTTCCTTCCTTCCTTCCTTCCTTCCTTCCTTCCTTCCTTCCTTCCTTCCTTCCTTCCTTCCTTCCTTCCTTCCTCCCTCCCTCCCTCCCTCCCTCCCTCCCTCCCTTCCTCCCTTCCTTCCTTCCTTCCTCCCTTCCCTTTTTTCTCTCTCTGCCTCTTTTCTCTTTTAAACATGCCTCCATCTGTGCTTGCCCCTATTCCTTAATTTCCCTGTTACCATCCCTCCTCTCTGTGTCTGATTTCTGGGACACGCTCGTCCTGCCATGTGTTGCCTGTGGTGTTTTTTGACTTCCATGCTCAAGAGTGGCCGTATTCGCACAATTATTTAGCTTTCTGCTGGGTCCTTGAGTTAACGCTCCTTGAGCTGACTGCATAGAGCATGAGCTGTTTGACTTCCAACCCCAAGCCACGGTGTTGCCCTTCCTTACCTCTCACATTCACCCATCTGTTGCCCATAATTTCGGGGTCCAAGCTCGCCCTCTGCTCGGCCCCTCCAGCCCGTCCTTCGTTATGGTGCTTAACAGAAGGCTTGACGCCAATATAGGCGTACCTATCACTCTGACCTGTTTGTCTCGTTATCTTCTTGTGTTACTTCCTCTGGTTTTATCTGGTGTTCATCCTTATCATGGTATCTGAACATGTCCCACCACCGCTTGTGTACCTGCGGGGTTTGGGAGCTGAGCTATGCTCTTATGGAAGGAGCATGACACGAAAATGAAGATCACCGCATGTTCAGAAGAAGTTCACGCTCCTGAAACCTGGGCCTGACTCTTTACAAACATTTTCTCTGCTGACTTCAGTGAGAACAAGGCTGAGTACTTTTGTCCCCAGCGCTGCTGTAAATTCTGGGAGCTCCATCTGGGTCCCCTCCTTGTCAAATGCTCCATTCCTGCCAGCTCGTGGGCAAATTTTTTGGCTCTTCTGGGGCCCACCTTCCTCAAGCCCTCAGACACGACCAGGTTAGTGACAAGCTGGTCTCCGTGCAGACCAGAAATAAACCACGCTAACATTGACTGAGAGCACCGTAAATAGGTGCTTCCACTGCTTGAGGAGACAAGCAAGCTATTTGCCATTCCTTATACAGTGTGTAATTTAAATATTTTAAAACTTGAAATAAATTGCTCATAATAAAATTCAACAGCGTAATACTTCCCTGAATATTTTAAATCAGATATAAATTGTTCAATGAAGTTGATCTAGTCTTAGCATACTTTTCAGGAGATTTAATAGTGCGTGATTTAAATGTATGATGCCCTTCTGGTATGTTGCATGGCATATTACATAGATTTAAGCGGTCCTGGCTGGGATGGAGGTGTCACACCTCGGTATCTCTGTACTTGGGCAGATACCTCTGCTGGTCCAGCAATAGTTTCTGTGCAGTGTCTGATGCTCCCGACATGGAGAAAGCTTAATTTCTAAGCAGCGGTTGTTAGCTCTGTTGTAGTGCTTGTTAAGCACGTTCTTCCAACGTCTATTTGTAACCATCTTGAAAATACTTTTATTTGGGGGAAGAATTAAATCTATATCCAATATATGTTACCAAAAACAATGTTAGTGCCATCTTTTGGGCAAGATTTTAAAGCACATAAGAAAATTTCATGGTCTCATCCTACAGTAACCGTTCTTGAGGCCACTTGTACATCTCGTGTTTTCAAAGTGAGTAGGACACATGAAAAAACCTTTACAACACTTCTGCGATGATGTTATTTCGGGTGGCAGAGCAGTCAGGTAATACTGAAAAGCAGGACTTTTTAATTGTGTACAGTGGTGTCACTACTTCCAACTTGTGACTCATCAGTACTATTGCATATATCTCAAGTGGGGGATCTTTTTCCAGTAACTCGATGTTCTGAATGAGTTTATTGTGAAACGCTGAGCCAGTGTGAATTCTGAGTAAAACAACAGCTTCGATAGCACCTACGTTCATTCATTTTTTCTCCTTCCTCCAGATATTCTTCAGCTTATCAAAACCTAGTCTTCTGGACTATTGGTTCTGTTGAATATCAAACAGATAACACACTCCAAATAAATATATTTGAGCTGTAAGATATAAATATCTCTTTGGTTGATGAGGTGAAAAATCAGGGATATCCTATAAACTCTAAAGTTGTTCTTAGACAATGAGTCAGTTTAGGAAAAATAAAAATAATAAAAAAAAAAAACAGGATTGGTCAAATAAAACCAGAACATGAAAGTCATTTATTAGACTATTATTGTCTAAAACTTAGACCAAAGGCTTAATATTAATACACAGAACTTGTTTACTCTGGGTGTAAAAACAACAACTAAATTTTCAGTTAAGGTTCAATTAAGATCTTATAGCTGGTTTGGATTTCATTTTATTGGCTTCAATTAATGTACATATATTTTTATGTCTGTGTAGCTCAGGATTCAAACAAACAGCTCAGTCTGTTTATTTAAGAGATTGCATCATCACACATCTGACAAATGCACTCGCTGCATTTACAGCATCATCGCACTGAGTGCATTTATTTGAACTTTCTACCATGTACATGGGATCACACATTCAGATAAACACAGCTGTGTTTATTTCAGGCTGCACAACTCCAGATTGTAGATGTATGTCTGGAGCCAGTGGACTGCACATGCACTGTACAGGATTTTCAAACACTTATAGCTCCATTATTTGCCAACCAAATCTCCTAAATGCGTCGAAGGCTCATATTTAATACTAGAGCTGGGTAAAAATTTAAAAGGAGACCTTTTCATGTGTGCTTCGAAAT
>NC_137701.1:38028805-38058805 GCF_964034855.1 Anser brachyrhynchus
CCCTTTTCACGGGCTTCCCGCTCGGCCGCTTCCCTCTCCTCTGCCTCTCTCTTACAGTAGGAATACCTGTGATTCATGTGCTGCGAGTACGACCCGGAGTGGGAGAAGCGCTTGCCACATTTATCACACTGGTAGGGCTTTTCCCCGGAGTGCAGGCGTGAGTGCTCGATCAGGTGATGCTTGTGTTTGAACGCTTTCTTGCAAATCTGACACTGGTGTGGTCTTTTTCCTGCGGGGAGACACAAGAGGACACGGGGTTATGGTGGCAGGGACGGCCTCCCCGCCTCGCCCGACCGTGGGGTGCTCCAGAGACACCGCACCCCAGCCGCCCCGCTCAGTCCGCTTCGTAAAGAAAGCTCAGTTGCAGGAACAAACAACAAAGCCCCCCATTTATGTTACAACTCAGACTTCGGATGCTTCTGATTGTAGTAATTTTACTCAAGCAGCTCAGGATAATAAAGAAAATGACTCAGAGAACATCAATGGAAAACTGGCAGCTCTAGCGAGCAGCTGACACCCATGAAAATGTTCGAAAAATATCCCTATTTATAAATAATTCTGCTGACAGCATCATGTACGCGCCGCGTTTCTTCCCCCGGTGCAGAGGAGATTGGCGCGCAGAGAAGACCTTTGTTTCTCCAGGTTTCAGATGGGCACGCCGCGTATGAATAGCAGGAAGCCCACATCCTATCTTTGTGCCCCGGCGGCCAGTGCCACGGGATCGATCATTCCCACGACCGGCAGCGGGTCGGCGAGCAGGGGAGAGGGAAAACCACTGCGGACAAGGCACGGGCTCGCCGTGCCCCGGGGCACTGCAGCCTTCCCTCCTCGGACCCTGGGCTGGGGGAAGAAGCCCCCCTCCGTCCACCCCATGGACCAAAAAACATCTTCCCCCCTTGCCGTGAGCAAACACAAATATATACATCTGCCACGGGAGCAGAAGGGTTTCTAAATAAAATGTTGTCAGCCACTCACTGAGTGCTAAAGCAGCGTTAAGCTGCAGAAAACAGTATTTCCTTTGGCATTTCAGGCAGTTTCGAACCAATGTTTGAAACTCAAAACCAGTGCCAAGCCTAAACACATCTGGTTGATCCCAGGCCACAAATAGCACAGGAATGCCTTCAACACCTTCCAGAACTGCCATACAGAAAGCTTAATTCCAAAATAGAGCTGACAAAAAATACTTGTCAGCGTGATGCCACACGACAAAACTCAGCAAAGCATGATGCAACCGTGAGATATCCAGACATAACATATGGTGCAAGATTGGAATTAGGGAGGACCAATCACCAAACTTAGATTGCAGAAGGCAAAAAATAAAATCAAACACTGGTACGTTCAGCCAGATCTTTATTTTCGAAATGTCAGATTGTAAGCTTGGTGTCACTCAGCTTCGTACCCGGCAGCGGTGCAACTCTGCAAGCAGGTACAACGCCGACTGGTCACTACGTTATGTTTTGTGCTATTTTCACACCTATAAAAATGCCGGTATTTGATGCTGGAGACGCAGAGCCCTGCTTTGCACGTCTTCTTGCTAGAGCCGATCGCTAGAAACTTGGTAGTGAAGTGGCCTGACTCCTCAGGCATATTTATCATACTTAGCTAGCGTGGCATGTGACCAGGACAGGAATAAACTTCGCGCAGGAGCCCTCCCATCCTGTCAGTCGGACAAGTGGGGTATTTTCCTAAATCTCAGAGAAGGCAGTGCAGGGAGAGAGACAGGAACCACGACGAGACGTTTGGCCAGGGGAGCACATTTCCAGCCACGCAAGAGGCGGGGCGGCGGTGAAGCGCGGTGGGCAGCAGGCAAGGAACCCCCAGCCAGGAGCTGGGGAGGCAGGAGACCGTCGCAGGCACTGAAGGAGATCCAGCTGGAAGCAGCCAAATGTTCCAAGCCCGCTGAAGGAGCTCGACTTCCAGGAAAACTCCTCTACGGGTCTGATCCGCCTGCTCGTCCTTCGCAGTCGCTGCCGGGACTCGAGAGCAGAGACAGTCAGGCAGAACGCAATTTCACCTCCAGAGCGAAGTTGCGAGGAGTGAATAGCAGGGAATATGCTAATTTTTTTGCCCGATCTAGTCACAGCTACCCTCGAGTCCCACTGTGAAAGTTCACATTTAATAAGGTGTGATTAACGAATGCTCAAGGAAGCCAAAAACTGCGTGCTATGAAATGAAGGGGGGGATCTGGCAGGAAGGAAAATACAGGAGAAACCGCAGAAAGAATAACCCAAGTGACAGGGAAAGCAGTGGATGCCTGGAGATCGGAACCACGTTTCTTTTATGCCAGTTCCTTGCATTTGCACACGTACAGGTCTTCTTGGGTTTTGCTTCTTTTTCAGTAAAATCGAAAAGTCAAGCTCTACATATTGAGTTATTGAAGTATTGCTTTTGCGATCTGTTTCCCAAATAGGCATTGCTGCCAATTTTATCTGCTGGCCAAAGGGAAGCTCTGGGCTTTGAGCTGCACACGACCATGAGCCAGGAGCCAGGAGGCGGCTGCCTTGTGACCCTGCACCACCTTTGTCACGGCGGGGAAATCCCAGCCTGAGCTCAGGAGATGTTAGCACCATCCAGTCAGTTACTCAAATTAGCCTAAAATCCCAAAGCAGTCTTGACCTAAGTGCTCGCCAAACCCCGGCGCTGCCCGCGGAAAGCCCAGCGGGGTGCTCCACGTGCGGGGGCTGCATCCCTGCCCCTCCTCAGCTCTCCTCCCGAGCCCACTTGGGGAACACGCTACGGTCCTTCTGCCAGTGTCGTGACACTCAGCAAGTGCTGCTAATTTGGGTCTTCTGTTTCTTGTAGACCTGTGGTTTGGTTCTGCACCTTTTCTCACGTCCTTCTCCTCACTGACCCGCTGCCCACGCTGTCCCAGTCCCTACCGCTGACTTACTTTTCCCTAAAATCCACAGGCTGACGCCTTGCCGTGTTCCAGTTCCCCACAGCGCCGCTCCTTCTCCGTTACAGCACGTTTCCTAATCTGCTGACTCATCCCTCACCCTCCTCGCCCCACACTTCAGGCTTTGCTCCATCCAGCCCAGCACATTTCCCTCCCTCGAACCAAAGCCATCTCAGCTGCTTCACGTCCCGCTGCCCGTGCCGTGCTCACCCCACCTGCCCGCTTCCCTCACCTTCACACGCGGCCGCACCTCCTGCTCCTGCTACCTCGCTCCCCCTGGCCAGCACAGAGGTAGCCTGCCAGGGAATCATCCATATTTTATAAATCAATTTAGGAACACGGAGATTAAAATACCTCGTATTTTCATATTCATTTATATTACTACTAAAAAGGCTCTATTTATTCTCCCGTACCCATATTAAGGACTTTCTAGTCGTGATCTGAGGGAACGTGAGAGCCTGAGCAGAGTTCTTTGCTCAGACACCACACACCGTGCCGTAGCGGTGCTCAGCATGCAGCTGTTACAACACTAATTGAAATAGGTTTTTAAATGGATCGGGTTTCCCAACATTTGCAGAGGAATTTTTTTTTCCCCGTGTGCAAAACACGGTATTTTACCCACTCAGAAGAAGTGCCTACTCCCTACAATGCATTAGTGGGCCGTGAAATAAAGCTGCAGCGAGGTGTTTTACGCCGAGGATGGGGAGAGGTCTGCGGCCGGAGGTGGACGGGGAGAAGTCCACCTCTGTAGGTACTCCGCAAGAGCACTGTCGTGGAGTATCATAGCATCGGTGGAGCAGAGGTGGGTCAAAAGGAAGCAGATTTGATCATCCCGCCCTCAAGGTTTCACCGAGTGCCACCTGAGATGACCTGTGTCACCCACAGGGGATGGAGCTAGCAGAGCGTTACCCGAGGCAGCTCGTGGAGGGCTCGTGAAACACGCCGGTGTCGTCGGGTGGATGCCTGACGTGCACACCACGTCTCGCAGGGAAACCAGGTGATAAATCTCTCTCAAATATCTGAAGGAAATGTTTGGACTTTTTACCATCTGCAATGAGGTTCCCAAAGGAGCTCACGCTCAATTTACGGAGGGGGAAATTATAACTAATCTGTTTCCAAAGTCTCTAAAATTACATTTCTCTTAAAGAAAAAAAAAAAAATCTCTAGCAGCAAGTATCTCTCAATCTTCCTGAGCTAAAAGTATGTGACTGAAAGGCTACACGTTTCCCATTTGCAGTGGTATAAAAGTCATACGACATCAGATCATAAGCTGTCACCGGCCCCAGACTAAATATCACCAATCCTTTGCCCGAAGCACAGGGGTCTTTCTTCTGCGGGAGGGGGGCAAATAGAAATCTCACTCTTTGGAGGCAAGGAGGAAACATTTTTGTGACAGCTTGTTTTTATTTTTTAAAGGCGGTTCTTTGAAGCTGCTTGGGGCTCTGGATGTTAGATGTGGTCCCAATGGAGGTGGATTAGCGGCCAGAGCACAGCAAAGCGGTCAAAGGTGCAAGATAAATGCAATTTATATATAATTGCTCAAGCTGCACCTGTTCTGTTTTGAATAGGAGACCTTGTCTACACAAGCACTGAATATATCTCTTTTTTTTTTTCTTTATTTGAGTATAAAAAGGGGAATTCTAAACTTGCATCAGAGTAAAGCAAGAAAAAATAACCTTTAAATACCATGTAAATTTTTTATGAATCAAGCTCTAAATAAAGAAAACTCCTGAGCTGGGAATTCAAAATACTAGCCAGAGAGAGCTGATTTGCTACCAGGCTCAAGAACAATATTTAGTTTACAGAATCAATCTGGAAATAAAACTAGTGCTTGCATCAGCATGAAAGCTACAAAAATAAAAAAGAGGTCTTAATAAAATATACAGTGGAAAAGGAAAGGATGAAAGCACCAGCACAGCTATGAGGCCCTCAGCAGCCCACACAAGTAATAAAATAGAATATGATGTAATATAGAACAACAATGAAAGGATTTAAAATTTCTAGGTAGGATTCTGAAAAACCGTTTCCAGGTTTTGTTGTGGAGCAGGCAGGCTGCGAGTTCCCTTGCGAAGCTCCGACAAAGCCTTCGCTGGGGTGCAGCAGGCAGGGCCGTGGCACCGCAGGACGGATGCCAGCCTTCAGCTTACCCCCGAATCAGCCCAGCCAAAGGGCTCTTGTCTCCTCTCCAGAAGCCAGGGTGTTTCTGCACGCCCAGGTGCTGCTGTTTGCTCTCCTGCTCGCCCCCCACTACGGCTTTCCCTGCTTATTACCTGCAAGGCAAAGATCTCCTGCTCGCCAAATGGCGCCGGTGCTGTGCCAGGAAGGGAACCGTCTTCTTCACCTGCAGCGAGCAAAGTGCCTTGCACTCTGTGCTGAGCAGCCTGCACAAGTCTGCACAAGGTTACATACCCGTGGATGAAGCGGCATGTGCACCACTGAGTTCAGTGTGCCCAGTGCTCGGATGGGTTCGTGAGACGCCCCAGGAAAATAATTCGAGCAGCGATCTCCTGGGCTGCCCACCGTGCTCTGCACCCTGGTTACAGCAGTGCGTCATCTCATTCTAGCAAGACAGGATCTTGCGAGTCTCAAACTCTAAAATGGATGCGTAACTTCTCTTTAAATTAAAGGGCATCCCAAAATTAACTGGGCAGAATTTGGTCCTGCAGCAAGCGCCAGCCTCTACGCTAAATTGCAAATCAAGCAGAACCGTCGCAATTCCCTCACTGCGGTACCGCAATAAATCTTCCTTCTCCACGCGAAGTTAGAAGCTGTTGCAGAATACCGCTAATCCTGCATAAATTACAAACTATGGATTACAAAATTCAGACTCTTTTTTTCCCGAGAGAAGGCAGGCACAGTGTACAGGGGTGATCACAGAGAGCTCCTTGATCTGTGGCCACGTGGTCCTGTCAAAAACTCGGGTTGACAGAAAGCACTGGTCAAACCCTTACCCTTCTTTTTGCTCTGGCAGGGAAACTCAGCTCTACCACAGCACAGCACCTACAACACTCCCGTTTTCTCTTTTACAAGAGCTGGTTAGCACGTAATGAAGGCAGCTCATGTAGGTTTACATGTCACTATTTCTTTTTTGCTCCAAAGAACCTCTCTGAAGTAAATCTTACGGGGCTGCAAAGCAGCAATGTGGACTTCTCCATCTAACTCCCTTAACCCACAGCAGTGGTTGCAAGAAGTACGTGGACCATAAAAAGCGGTGACAAAAAAAACCTAATTGCTCAAATGTCAGACAAAAAAAAGATCTAAAAAAGCATACCGATTTTTAACATGGGAAAAAGGACATCATTATAAACAACACCCACTACTTGTGCTTTTCCAGGAAAGACAGGAAGTGCTCCGATTCCTCCTAAAATATTTTTTAATGAAGTAATAACGGACCACGATCAGCTGGTCAGAAAGCAGCAGCACGCTCAGAAGAAAAGCTTTTTCACCTTTTTAAGTTCCAAAAAGTTGACTGAAAGATCTGGGCCTCCTCTCGCAACGACCCCAAAAGCAGAAGATGATATCACTTTCAGTTTGGTTCCTTCCATTGAATGCAGACTGCAGTGTTGCGCGTTATTAATGCAATCGCAAGCTTTTTCCACAACTATCAAATGAATCTGAAATCCACTTAAGATTCATGCTAAACCTTTAGCAAAAGTCCCAGTACCGTGTGCTTCCTGAAGGCTGTGAATGAGTTATGGAGGCTAGCCCAGCCAAGGTCTTCAGAGCTCCCAACCACCTCCATCTAACGTTAGCATGATGTGTGGGGCCTCAAGAAAGGCAAATGCGTCCTTAATAATACTTCACACTTTATATAGCAGGTTCCATCGGAGGATTTCAGCCTGCATGAATTAAGACTTACAACACCCCAGAGAGGTAGGCTGGTATCATTTCCCTCTATTTCAAAGAGAGACGAAGGTGAGAGAAAAATGAAGCAATTTGCTCAAATTCACAGAGGAAGTCTGTGGCAAGGCAGGCAAGAAGTCAGATCTCTCAGCCTCAGCGCCTGTGCCTTTGCCACAAGCCCATCCTTCCTGCCTCTAAATGCCACACGAGAGCTCGATGATGTACTGTAGCTCTAGCGCATTAAATGTGACACCATATACACGTTCTGGATCATAAGGCTGAGTCCCATAAAATTGACGGACATACATTCAAGAAGCCAAGAGGGGCAGAAAGAAGAGAGGGAAGAGTTCCCGCGTCGTAGCTGTGTGATGTTTTTCGAAGCGGTAGGTTCCCATGCTACTTAAGGACCAGAACATATTTTTGCTTTTACAAATGCAGTTTATTTTGCAAATCAAGGTGATTGCACACATTTCAGCTTGTCAAATTTTCAGCCTTTCAACCATATGTCTGTCGACCTTATGGACTACCAACTTTATGGGATTCAACCATATGTCCAGATCCCAATATATATGAAGGCCAGTTCTAACATAAGAGCTTTACGGTAGTAGTGTAGTAAACCATAATGTCTGCAGATGGCTGTAATAAAATCATTCAGGAGAGGAAAGGTGCAGGGACGTAAAGCCTTCAAAGCTTCTTCTACAGAATAAACAATTTGATCTGAATAACGTAGTGGGAAGCACATTCCACCAATGAACTAGCTGATCTAGTCCAAAATGTTGCTTTTAATTTTCTTTCCTAATCCCACGTGTATTTTAACTTCCTTTTTTATTTTCCTGTGTGGGATTAGCTTAAAATTTGGAAGAAAAGTATAAGAAGGAAAAATAACAAAGTAAAGAATTTTTTAAAGGCACAGTCCACTTCTGAATTGTAAATTTTTCATATGTGAAATGCCAAATGGTTATGCGCAGCCTGGAAGATGTATTAATAGAGAGGTATAGGGTTTTTACTGTCACATGGTGAGACTGAAGGATGATGTGACTTGCTTCATTTCCTGAAGCAGGACTCAGCTTTCAAAGTTAAGGAAAGTTTCCTCCTGAGTAAGCTTTTTCTAACTCTAGGAAGTTGAGTTTGGTTTATGTACTGCTGCACAATAATTCACGTGATAATTCACATTCCCTTTGTACAGCATAACTTGATATCTCTATTATTTGGGGAGCTCTGGTCCTGTTTTCCCCTAGCTGAAACACGCTGAGTCGATGCATCTCCCTTGGAGAGCTTTTCATCTCCCGGGCTCATTCCTGTCCAGGCTGACAGCGGGGAAGGGAGCGGTGTCTGCACTGAGAACCACGGCCAGCACAGGTGCGATGGTGGGTCTTTCTCAAACCAAAATATTTTCTAAGCTGACAATCCGCAGTGAGCCTTGGCAAGTTTCCTTTAACTAGACGAAATCAGTTCCTACTTGGGAAGGACAGAAACCTTCCCTGAGCATTAACTGAGAAGTGAAAAAACGAAATGCAACCTGCCTCTGCTGCTGGCATGCCAAATCACAGCAAGAGCAACCTCTGCGATCTGTTTGCTTTCAGATAGCTCAGCCGGAGTGAGTTCTCGCGCCGCTAATGTCAGTGGAAATTTTCTATTGGATTAAATGGCCCAGGGTCTGATAGTGTCTAAGAAACAAGAAATACGCTGTCACTCTTCCTTCCCCTGCCAGACTTGTGTTGACCAAGATGTACTTTTTTTTTCTGAGTATTAGGGCCTGCCTGATATGAAGTGTGAATGTGTGAGACCTCGCCCTGAGAGATGCTGAGCACCGCGATGGCCGCTGCATTCACACCTGGCAAGATTCACCCCCAAGTCTGTGGGGCCTTTTTTTTTAAAAAAATTTTTTGTGAGCTGAAAGGACGTCAGAACAGAACCAAATAATCCAACAATCCCTCACTAAGAAAAGAAAAATGAAAAGTTGAACACATCTCGCCTGTTGAAAGGCTCAGCATATGCCCACCTTTACGTCCCACGAGCGCAGACGTTAAATGCAGTGAAGAGCATATGTAACACGCAGCGCAGCCGTACCTGTGTGCTCGTATTTGTGTCGCAGCAGGGAACTGCTCTTCTGGAATGTCTTGTCACATAAGTCACACGCGTACATGCCGCTTTCCGTCTTCTTGATCTTCTTTCGGGACAGACAGGAGTCGGAGTCTGTCATGTCGTCGAGGCCGGACATGTAGTCTGGGGTTCCATCAAGCAATTCTCCCTGCAAGAGAACCACCCGTCAGTGACACCCACATCCACAGCCGCACCTTCGTGTGCAGGAAACACCCAGCGAAACCTAAAATAATGCCCGGGGTTACTCATGGCCTCTCCTCGCTTAGGACCCTATCACGGCAATGAAACTACGGCTGATGGAAGCTGTGGGCATAACAAGGAGCCTCGAACGCCTCTGTCTTGAACCAGCTTCAAAAACTTTCAGTCTTTGAGCACTCATCAATAGTATGATTAACATAAGCAAAGAGTATTTACCTTATAGGTACTCAATATTTTCAGAGAGGAAAATGCAAAGTGGAGGCTCTTCGTGGACAATAAAATAGTATTTTACAGGGGGAAGTGTAAGCAACAGCTGAGAGATCATTCCTTTCAAAACATTGAAACTTGGATATATTCTGTATCTGTAGAAAGGTTTTAATTGAATTTTATATTTAGGTACAAATGTTATTATTATGCAATCCATTTAAATGTATGTCTCCTGACTAAAGGCCTCAAGCTATATTTTTATATTTAATTTTGTAATTTGAAATAGGGAATATTAATAACACTTTTTATCAATGTTCTATCTATGTTAAAACAGCCTTCAGCATTAAGCAATAATGAATGTGGATCAGTAAATTATTAAATTTCTTGATATTTATTTTGTCTTGATCCAAAGAGAGTGCAAACTTGCATGATAACATACATTTCCATTTGCTATCACACAGTTCAGTTTTCTTAGACTAGGTTTGCACTAATTAATATTAGAGAAGATTAAATAGGCTTAAATACATTTACAAAGAGGGCAGATGTACTGTAAATTGGAATAGTGGAACAGCTGTTATGGAGGTGCAGTGCTATTTATGCTCCTATTGTGCAAAGAGGGATTACAGTCTGTAATGTAAAACCATACCTGATTTTCACATTTGAAACAATAAAACATTTACTAGTCAGTAAAATTACTAATAGACTATAATAGGACATAGGGGAACATGCACAAATGTAAAAAAAAAATATTAATCTATAATCAGTTAATCTCATTTAACTAAATTCTGTACATTATATCCGAATACACCCAGCAAAAAGCTATAAAAGTAGGCGACTTTCTGTAGAGCAGCTCTTTGCTACAGGCATGCAAGCAGCAAAATCCTGTACAACTCATGTATGGTCTCAGGGACCACCCGAGAAAAGAAGCGAAGGTTGTACCCAGGCAAGATGTGTTGACCCACGTTAGGTGTCCACAGAAAGACTTTGTTTGTAATTAAGGGTCCTAGCTGCTGCCTCTCCAATTTCACTTAATCTCTGTTGTGTTTTTGTTTTGTTTTGTTGTTGTCGTCGTTTTTTTCCTGAAGCTTCTCCAGATGACTAGCAGGGATTTGAGGACTGGTAGTCTGGGAAGAGCGATGGGTGGGCTGAAGGAAGGGGCTGTGCTGAAGCAACATGTCAACGTGTCTCATGCCCCCCGACATTCACGAGCAGACAGAAAGCCTTTCCTGTGCACAGTGGGTGAGCCATTCCCCCCAAAAAACATGGAGTAGGACACTTTCAAGACTTTCAATGGGCTACGGCTGTTAGAAGGCCAAACAGGCCTCTGCTTAGAGGGCTACGGCTTTGTGTCCAGATGTGGGGGTGATGCCCAAAGTTTCCTGCAGTTCTTTTTCTCCATTTTCCCCATGGGTTACGCTCACTGTGAGGGAAGCCCTGCAGAGGCTGATTTCCCTCAAGAGTTTTTTCTTTTTATCTGCAGGATGGGATTTTTCATGGACAGAATTATTTAGACACAACTGCAATAAGGAACAACTGACCTCTTAACAGAATAAAGACATAAGCATTACGTCTACTCAAAGGTATTGATACTGCTTCTGAAACCAAGTGAAGGTCTGGTAATTTCAATTTCTCTTCCTACCCCACAGCATTTTCACAAGTTCAGACTAAAATAAACTTGCTTCTTTTGTTGGAAATCATTAATATAACCTTGGGCTTTTTCTTCTGTAGCAGGACATATCACAAAGTACTAAATTCTATCCTTTCAAAAGAAATCGGTCACAACAATTTACCTGAAATCCTTGTTTCCGCTGGTACTTTCTCCTTTGCTGCATATCAGCAAAAGTAGCTGCTCCAGTTGGGTAAGTATAGGCCATATGTGGTAGGAAGCTCATCTGATCTAGTCCTGGGTATGGTCGCAGCCCAGGAATACTGGTCTGGACTGGTGGCATAAAAGTGGCTGGGGGAAATGCGCTTTGCGGTGGAAGTGTTGTGTATAAAGGTTTGGCACTAAATGGGTTCATACCAAATACTGGGTTAGTGCTTTTATCCAGATTATTTGAATTAGAAAACTCCTTCTTGATAAAAGTCAAGTTCAGTGGCTCATCTGAGTTTTCAGATGATGAAGAAACACTGTTGTGTTCTAAATTTACACTATTAGATTTCGTTTTGTTCTTTGTGGCTATAATACTTTTGGGTTCCTTCATTTGTTTTGGTAAAGACAAGTCCAAAGGCTCAGCCTGAAGCTCCTCAGAAGAGAAACTGTTTGGAGTGTAAGAACTACTGTGGGAGTTTTTAGAAGATGTGGAAGAAAGATTTAAAGGAGAAGGAGTATTGCTCCTAGAGTGGTCCAATTTATCAACTGGTTTAATATTGGTAAAATGAGGAGGTTTTGTTAGCCTGAGAGGAGTATCACAATTAGTAACACTGTTATGGAGTTCAGCGATAGATGGTGAAGTTATAGAGTCCACAGGCTTTATTGGAGATCTGGCTGACAAAGAGTCTTTAGTGGGAGCGTTGTTGGTGGCAGCCAGCACCACCTTGGCACTGGTCCTTTCCAGTGATGGTGACCTGGAACTTGAATACTGGTAGACTTTTCTTTGTTCAAACCATTCCTTCACAAATTCCTGAGGAAGGCCAACAGCAATGGAAATTTTCAGTAGTTCATCAGAGTTGGGTTCCATATTCATAGCATAATATGCTTTAAGTACAGACATGTGGTCCTTGTATGGGTTGATGGGGCTAGTCATTCCTTTCTCAGAAAGTACTGATGACAGCAAGAGGGTTTGCTTATCAAACACTCCAGGTTTGTTGGGAACCATGTTCTCGTGCGGCTGAAGGACTGCCTTGATTTCTTCGTTCATTTTACACAGGTAACGCTCATGCTGATGCAACGGAATGGGACCAGGAAAGCTTTCTTTACAGAACTGGCATGAAAATGGAGTGGATACGTTATGGTTCTCTATCATCTTGTCTTCAGTTACCAGGTCTATTAGGGTTCGCAGCTTCTCTTTTTTAATGTTATTGAGCTGCCTCCTCGAGTCTGTGGTTAAGCTCTGGAGGCAAGCTTTGGCTTCATTGACTTTCTCTAATGTATAGTCAATAATACTTTTAGTGGCACCATTATGACTTACTACTGGAAGACCCACGGGGGGAATATTGGGGGAGGTAACTCCTTGTTCCTCTGCTTGAGAGCATGAATCCTTCATATGATAAACCTTCAACTTGGAGATCTCTTCAGCCTTGCAGTCCATTTTCTGCCTGGAAACCGTGTTGTCCACAATCTGTAGGACCTTCTGCACCTCACTTAAATTACTGCCTACTGCAGGAAACCCAAGCAATGGTGCTTCCATCCCTACACCTAAGTGCTGCATTGGACTTTGAGCAGAAGTGTGAACTCCTAAGGGGCTGGTTGCTCCAAGTCCACCATTCAAAAAAGGACTAGTTGTTGCACTAAACCCATGTGAGGCCATAAGAACCTTATATTCATTGAAATCTAGTGGTTCCGTTTTAATTTTCAGTAGGCCTGTTTGTTCAGACATACTAAGTGGTTTGCCATTCTCCAGCTTGTTTCTCAGCTGTGTAATGGCTGAATTAGTAGGAGAGGAAGATACAGAATTAGGAGAAGAACCCGTCTTGATATTGTTTCTCATTCTGCCATTTACAGAGATTAAGCCAATACACTTCTTGCTGCTGATGTGCGAACTGTAGGAGCCAGAATGGGAGAAACGTTTCTTGCAGTTTGGACACTCATATGGTTTTTCACCTAAAATGATAATTAAAACCAAATGTTAATTATCATTGTTGCTACGATGATTGCAAGTGATCACATTTGATATCAAACTGATCATCTAGGTATCCACTAATTAATAGTGAGGAGAATGTCAGTCCCGTGAATACGGCCATGTACCACCACTGCTTTACCCTCCTCTTTCTACAGGTTTTGAGGTCAGTTTGGACCCACAGTCTCCAGCCTGGCAATAGCCACCAAGGTGTGAGCTTGGATACCAACCAACTATTGCAGTGACAAGTAAGTACCCTGTGACTAAGACAGTCAAATCAAATCCAGACTGTTCAAATTTGATGTGTTTATTCCCTTTTTTTTTTTTTTTTCAGAAAGGAATTGAGTTGCACTGAAAATGAGTGTGTTATGAGAAACTGAGTCCTGATGTTTACACGGGCACGTAGTGATAGGACAAGGGGGAATGGTTTTAAACTAAAAGTGGGGAGATTTAGATTAGAGGTTAGGAGGATATTCTTCACTCAGAGGGTGGTGAAGCACCGGAACAGGTTGCCCAAAGAAGCTGTGAATGCCTCATCCCTGGAGGTGTTCAAGGCCAGGATGGATGGGGCTTTGGACCCCATCTGAGAGTACCCTCCTTATCTAAGAATATTGCTGGGGCCTTTTTGGTATGAAAAACATACTGGACTCTTCAAGATCCAACTGAACAGAAATGAGTGAATGGTTCTGAACTCAAACTGCCGAATAAACAATCTGTATTATTTACAAAAAGCTTTACTATTTCCAAATCTTTCAGCAAGACCCTGGTATTAACAGCATGATAAATGAGGTTGACTCAGATATCACTTATGAAATACCTTGGTAGCTCCAAGAAGCCAGACGCAGAACTGTGTAAATTTTAAGCAGTCTTTAAAACTCAGCTAATTAAACAAAATGCAAATGAGCACACCAGCACCTCCGCTACTCACCACTGTGAATTCGCAGGTGTTCCTTCAGATGGTGTTTATATTTGAAGGCCTTGCCACACTCAGTGCATTTGAACTTGCGATTGCCTGCTCCTTGGGTCAGCATTTGGTGCTGGGAGAAAAAAAGACACTGACGTGAATTTTATGCAAGAGAAACCATGAATTTCGAGCTTAAAAACAAAAACAAAATTAATGTGGCTCTGAATTTATCAAGCAGACCAAAAGGTCTGCATGTACATTTATTTGTCTCATCAGTGTTGCAATAAAAATCAAAATGTTGGCAGTAAACCGAAACAAATGAGAAAGTACTTTCACATGAGCATTCGATATTTGCTTTAGAATTATTTCCTAAGTCTCTCATCAGAAATGTGTTGCTTTAAGGTATCTTACGATGAGAGATACTGTTTTATAAGAAGATTTGTGGCTCTTAATATTCCTAGCAGATCCTGAACATGTGGGGCTCCGCTTGTTTAAAAATTCTGTTTACTGCGTGTGTAGAAAAGACAGAAACACTGCCGTTAGTGGCATTTCGCGTAAGATTTAATTCATTATCGAGCAGAAGAGGCTGTGTCTTCAGCACGAGCTGCTGCTGGATTTTTTTTTTTAAACCACAGACCAGCAGGACAGACTTCAGCTACCTTCCATGCCATGCTGTCCTCAGCGCTGTTCGGAGGGGCAAGAGAGGTTGGAAAGTTAAGAGCAGCATATAGACATAATCAAAGGCAGCTGACCTTTTTGCAACATGCAAGAAAAGCCTGGCGACTTTGAATTTGGATGGGAAAAATAATAATAATAATGATAATAATGCAGCCATCCGCTCTGGATGCTCAAGGTAGGAGGTCAGCCTTTTGCAGGCAGCGACGACACAAAAGCCTATTGCAGGAGAAGGGGGGGGGGGAAAGGGGAGAAAGAAAAAAAAAAAAAAAAAAAAAGGCAGCGCCGAAACGGTATGACAACTGCGAGGGTGTGCTGCCTCTTCCCACATTCCTGGCGAGACAGATGGTGTTACATGGGACACAGGGAGGTTTGTTCAAACAGCAGCAACCTTCAAAGATCAAGCAGAGCCCAGCCCGCCGCGCGCCATTGAGGGACCCGCGCTCATATGTTGCTGAGTTGCATAAACAAACAGCAACAGCTGTTTTGTCTCCCCCCATCGCCCTCCGAGGACTACTATAAACTTTAGTTGTGCCACTGTTAATATGATACAATCATTTTAATTTACTAATTGTAAATGCCATGAGCAAATGAGGGGACTTTTCAACACCAAAGCTACCATTCATAATGCGCCAGCACAAGCACGCTCTCGCATGTGAAATTTCAGGCAGTTACGTTGGATAAATATTGAGGCTTTTTTTTTTTTTTCCCCCGGTGTTTTTAATGAAATGAAGCAAAAGGAGGGAAAGAAAAAAAAAGAAAAAAAAAGAAAAAACCCTACAGTAGATTGTAAGAAAAAATACATATGTGAAAATGTGTTTGTCTACCAGAAATGCCACGGAAAGGAAAGAATACAAGAAACTGCTCCACAATCATTTATATTGATTTGAGATCAAGCAAAAGATACGGTTCTCTTAAAAATGCTAATTGCAAAATCGCGTGATTAGAAGATGTGTGTTTGCCTAACTGAATTTACCTTACACTGAAAAAAAACCTACCAAGAGAAATACAGCTGATTATGATTTGCAGTTTTTTAAGAAAAATAAATATGGCATAAAGCCTTTATAATTTGACACAATGCACACACATCTATTTATTTAAGTTTTAAACACGCCGTTTGAGTTTCCATTACAACCCTCCATAACACTGGTTTTCTGAAGTAATTCTCCAGTGAGGACAGGAGTACTTTTTCCTATGGCACGCAGAGTTTTGTGGCACAGGTCTACTGCCAGCCTGTTCAGGAGCACTAAGGAAGCTCAGTCACCTGTTTGAGACACAGCATTTCCTTAAATGCAGCCCTGATATAATATTACATGCATCACATCGAGGAAAAACTGCTTTGATTTATTGCAGATATGCTGCTGGGATACACAAACGATAGCGCACGCATGTGTTAGTGGCACAATCACAAATGATAGCCTATGTGTACAGGAGGAAGAGTTATTCTAAAAATGTGCAATTATATTTAATGAACGATTATACCAAATACGTATAATTTTGTGTGATTGAAAAGGTTACTCAAAAAGTAATGAAAAAATATTGGTGGATCTTTTAGTATGTCTTTGAGCTCCTATTTGCAAAACTGCAAAGTAAAACTAGGTGAAAAATGGAATTAAAATTGCTGAGATGTTTAATAATGTATAATTAAAATGCTACAGTTTCATTCACTTTTTGAGGAACATAAAAACGAAACTAAAGTCAAGTTAAAGTGCAAATAAAATTTCTAAATTAGAAATTAACACACTCATTCGATCGTGAACATAAGACTATTAAATCATATTAGAAGAGACCATCAAAAAATCATTTAGACCTCAATTAAAGCTATTACCATTAAAAGATCTGCATCTTCAAAATGCCATGAAAAATTAATAATGATTGCCAATCAAAGCAATATCGTTTCTCTAAGGGGTTATTACAGAAAGAAATCACTTAAAGCCAGCCCCCCACCTGATCTGTCCCTGGCTTGTGTGTCACCATATGCCGCTCGAGCTGGGTGCGGTAGGCAAACGTGTAGCTACAGAGAGGGCACGAGAAGTTCTCCTCGTTCTTCTCGTGGCGGTACTTGATGTGCTCCTTGAGGGACGTCAGGCGCTTGTAGCCCCGGTCGCAGTAGGGGCAGGTCAGCAGTTGGGCGAAGGCATCTGGAGTTCCAGGTGGCAGGTCTGCACCCCGGGACGGGGGGAGAGAGGCAGGCCAAAAGGTCAGCGAGGCAATGGCAGCTAATGGGCTTACTGCCCGGGCTGGTATGAGAGGAATCGCTGCAATCTGCCGCCCGACGGGGACGGCGCTTCCAACCGGCCGCCAACCGCACCGGCCCCGCGTGCGCCCCAGCACCCGCCGCGGACCCCGCGCAGAAATGGGCACCCGACCCCACTCCTCGTGTGGCTGGGGAGCTGAGGGATGCTGTTCTCCGTCACCTGCCCATCCGCATCCTGGCTCCGGCTCGGTGTGCTATGTACGCCATTGACCAAATCCTCCGTAGGGACGGTTTTCCAATTATTTATCACGGAATCGTAGAACCGTGGGCCGGAAGCAGCGTATTTTTTACCCCGTATTTTTTTGCGTTAAAACTTGATACTTCCCAAACTCACACCCAGAGTGGCAGCCGTCCTCCCCTTTAAAGTAAGCTCTAAATCAAGCTCTTCAGTTCATCCGCAAAATAATACAAATTTGCTGACTAAAACATCACAATACACTAAAATTACAGCCCCAATCTTTGCTCATGAAATTCCATGCCGCTGCAGCTGTTCTTCAATTTTTAAGGTAAACACCCAGGCATGTAGTGC
The DNA here is from genome assembly GCF_964034855.1 of Anser brachyrhynchus. NCBI lineage: Eukaryota > Metazoa > Chordata > Aves > Anseriformes > Anatidae > Anser > Anser brachyrhynchus. The sequence goes on from NC_137701.1 coordinate 38,046,197, forward strand.
ATTTATAATTGCAACAGCTGCAAGAGGTCAGGATACTGGCTAAAAATGAATTACAGCCTCACCGTTTTCTTCTTGCCCATTGGCCTCTGGAGTGCCAAGGCGAGACAGTTCCTCGGGGGCTTCGGGGTAAATAATGGCTGTGTCGCTGCGCTGCAGGTACTCTGCTATGCTGACTGCATGCCCATCTCCTTCCTCCAGTTTCCTTTTGGCAAAATATTCCTCAAAGTCCGACGTGCAATTTGCATTCTTAACTAAAAGGAGAGAAGAGGAAAAGAAGGGGGTTTGAGTACATCCTGCCCGAGAGCACCAGCTGGCGAGCTGAGCTGGCGCGCATGCTGGAGCCGCAAGGCTGGGGCTGGGGCTGGATCCTTGCTCTCATCAGTCTTGCTCCAGCTCCCAGTAAAATTAATGCTGGTTTTCTACCGGCTGGGATGGGAGTAAGGCTGGGTGGTTAAATTATCAGGAACACGGCCTGTATGGGGCAGCAAGAGAAGTTTATGAGGTCTTGGCAATGCAGGTAATACTTCATCTAGGGAACCTCTTGGGGTTCCTGGGGGGCCCACAGCTCTCAGCATGAACACAGCATGACTAACAGGGCTGAGCTCAGCTGCCCCCAAATCCTCCCAACCCTAAAGCACAGCCTTGAAACAGCTCCGTGCAACGGAGACAGTATTTGCAGGTGGTAAAGACCACAACCACTTATCCTCCGTGAGAGGTCCTGCCTCCACCTGCACGCCCCTGGTGGGCACGCCAAGAGAGCAGCTCCTGGGAAAACTCGCAACGTCTTCCGTGTTTTTTTTTTTCTCCTTAGAAAATTAGTCTCTGGGCAATTTACAGTGGAAGAATAGGTTGTTTTAAAAAATGTATTGCTTCATAGATTTTCACAAACAGAACCACATGTTTTAGACCAGAACTGAGATACTGAGCCTAAAACCACTTTTACAGTCTGTACAAGAGTTTTCCTTCTTTTCCTCAAATGTAAACCAAATTTTTTATTGTCCGTGCAATGTCCATGAAACATAATATATTCCCAACCAAAAAACATCCTGTTACTAAAAATATGCTTTTCTCCTCCATGTATGAACACTGCATACAGGAAAGATCTTAAAAACTCTGTGACACTATAGACAAATATTACTATAATTACACTAGAAAATAAAATAACTGATTTTTTTTTAAATATTATTTTATTTATTTATTTTATTAACAAGTCTTGGAAGACAGTTGGTGGCAGGGAATTTAAGATACTTGTTTTTAACTGACCGTAAATGAAAAGAATGGCTTATGATTGATTATATTTTTAATGTATTTCTCCTTAGGAGAAATAAGAAAATGAGGCAAAGCTATAAACTATTCTACAGTTCATGTAAAAGTAAAATATTAAATGTCTTGACTCTGCCCTTGCTTATGCCAGAGAGCAATACAGAGTAAGTTCACGGAAATCAAAGGGGGTTCTATGAAAAAGGAAAGCAGAATCAGGCCCTAGAGAGTTACACTGGTTTGTAACCACTGGAAGTGGGACAACAAACAGCCCCTTAGTGTTTGGAAATGAGTAATGCTTTGCCTCAGTTTCCTACAAAAATGCAAGGTGATAGTTGCTGTCAAAGTGAGATGTGGCCTCTGACTGTGGCACAAGTGGAAATCTGAAAGAGCCTGATTTGAAGTGCTGATCTTGCTGTCATTGATAAAAGCAGATTATCAGCTGATATTCAGATATTCAGCTATGCAAACCTCATCCCTTTAGCCGATAAGATCAAATCCTCTGGCTGAGACAAATATGCCCTATTTGTCATATGGGCAGAGCAGCTTCTCAAATACTCGGCAGTATTTCAGTGACAGCGACCAAATGGCGTAGTTCATGGGACTGCATTTGCGGAAGGAAACTTCTGTTCCTATCGCAGGGGTTTTATAGGGAATCAGTACAACAGCCAGTTCTCCTCTCTTGGTCCTTCTGTATGTGATCATTTTGATTAGCATGAGAAATGGTATCTCCTTTTTTTTTTTTTTTTGCCAAGAAACTTCTAGAGAAGGGGGGTGCGTGTACAGCGACCAGGACCTCCCTTGCCTCCATTTTGTTGCTGTGAGAAACATAACAAAATGGTGGGCGCTGAAGTGCACCTCAGGCACAAAAGTGTCAGACTGTGTTTTTAACTTTGATTTTATCAGAAAAAAAAAAAAAAAAGAAAAAAAAAAAGCAGAGGTATTACTCTTTAAGTCAAAAGCCCCACTTTTTATTCCCTTACTACACCTAGATCCCTTACTATACCTTACAATTGGTGTAAGACCACCTGGCCTAATGCTACCGCATCCCTGCTCCTTCTCTTGGTTCAGCACTAATCCAAGGAAAACAAGTTTATTTCTTGCCCAGTTCAGGCCATGACCAGCAAATGCTACCTGTGAAGAGGGGAAGAGAACTGTCCTCCGGAGAAGAGATATGGGAGCAGGAAGGGGAAAGGGTGGGAGGAACTTGCCCTGGTCCCATCCCGCAGGCAGGCTGCATGGTCTTGGAGCTTGTGACAATGTTTACAAGGTAGGAATTCAAGGCCTGAGCTGATACTGGGAACTTCAGCCCTGAACTCGACCCCAACTCAAATCGGAAGGTTCTCCTTTCCCAGTCCCCTAGTCTTTCTGGAGTCTGTTGTGATATTACTGGCCTTGGCTTCCTAATTCTCTGCGTTATTTAGCTCCTATGTCTGCGTGCAACCCAGGAGCTAAAACAAATGTTTATGTCTACATTATAACCCCCCCAAAACATGGGGATTTAGTGGAAAAGTTGACAGATCCTTAACTGAAACAATACAACCAGTGCTGCAGCATTGCAGATTAGCATAAATAGCAAAAAGTGACCATGTGTGTCTGGTGTCTGACAAGCTACACTGCTGACAATTCAGACATCACTGGAAGCTCACCCAGTGTTACTCAAAAGGCTCATCTGATAACCATTAGGTCTCTCTCTCAAATGCTGGGGGAAAGGCTTACTTCCCCCCAAGCCCTAATTTGTTTTCCATGCATAAAGTCATGTTCCCAGATTCTTCGTGGACTGACACTGCACACACATTGCACATCCCCTCCTGTGAGTCAAGAATTTCAGCAAGATCTGCACTGGGTGACCTCACCCAATAAGTCTTTTTTTAATTAATTATTGGAGCCTGGAGAGCAGAACTGTTTTCAGCTCCAGAGGCTGATGTGGCCATGTCACATAAAAATAAAACACATTAAGGAAAGCTATCTTTGGAGGTATTTAGGACCTTTCAAGATAAAGTAAGAGAGAGGTTCAAGGAGCTTGGGAGACCAGTTATTTTGTGTGGGAACTCGTCCTGCGAGATGGTGATAGCTGCCCTTAATCGCAAACAAAGCTAATAAAACCACAGCCTTCATTAGCCAGGAAGTGAGAGGCCCCCATTGGTACACACAGATTACAGTCTGAAAACGGCCTGTCCTCCAACCTGCCAAGTTTTACTTCTGTTTTCCTCCCCCCAAGGGTTTTTCTTCCCTTCTTTAAATTATATTAAGAAATCTTTATTCAAAGCTTGTCAGATGTTAGTAATCGAAACTGGGAATTTCTTTGTCTTTGTTTACAGTGAATTTGTCAATCTATTTTCTGCAAACATCCCAGCTGCAATAACCACAACAGGTACAGTAAAATAAGCCATAGGAATTTATCCATCCACGTTTTAAAAATGACTTAGACCAAACATCATTTTGTCAAGTAATCATTTCAGAAATCCCCAGAAATATTTACTAATTAATTTAGCAGGACCAAGACTAGCATTTTCACTCTAATGGTCACTTTTGCTTTTTCACTGTAAAGCCTCTGCAGCTCATTATAAAAATGCAGCTGATTAATGTATGGATAACAAGATTTCTTTTTTAAGTACCTCTAGGAAGTGGCCATCCTGACAATAGCAGAATAATTTAATAATGGAGGCTTTTATTTTAGCTTTTTTTTCCTGTCTGTTAATGACATTCTGCAATGAATTTGATACTAAAAATACACTACAGTTGTTGCATGCACCTTCAGCAACTTTGTGGTTGGGTGTCTGTGAATGAGACTGAAATTTTATTCTCTATTTTTGTGTTCAACCCAGGTTGTGAAGCACCACGAGATAATGTGCTCCAGTGTTAGTGTTCCAGTTTCAGGAGGGAGAAGGACGTTGTATTAAACAAGAGTGACCACCCTAGACCATCTAGGAGGGCTTGTGTTAATCTGAAGGAAGCCCCAAATGGCTTTCCTGGGCACCAGGAGGTCCTGGACGTCAGAACCTCAAATAATTTATTAAACATGTGTGTCTAATCCCCTTAGTTCCTGCAGGGAAAAACTGGGGACAGACACTCAAGACAGGCCCAAAGCCCGTGGTGAGGCTGAAGAAGAAAACTTTGAGCATTTCCCAGAGTAGTCAGGAAGGATTTCCAACAGCTCTTCCCTTTCCTCCTCCAGTGTTGGCTGGGGCACCTCCCCAGGAAGTCTGGGGAGTTTTACCCCATTGCATGCTCTGCAGGAAGGATGCTGCAGCTCCTAACAGTCACCTGGCATCTCTCGCTCACAGTGAAAAGACTGGCAAAGATACTTGGTTTTTCAGATGATGTAGTATGACTAAATAATCAGGCATCACTCTGAAGAGACTCTGGAGACTGCAGACGTTACAGAAATATGTCCAACCCAAGATACCCTGACACCTCTCTCCACTAAAATAGGTGTCTCTGAATGCGTCTGTGATAAAAGATTTGAATTGAGCACTAGCAGAGCATTAGACAACTCTTTATGGTTATATGAGCAAGCTGCTCATTGCAGCAATCAGCAGTTTGAGTAAAGAGAAGTCTGGGACTTTTGCAGAGGACATTTGGGGTAGGTCTGCTTCTGCTGGATGCAACGTCCAGAGGAACTTTTACGTATTAAATGCAGAGCACCTGGAGTGCTCCCAGAAACATGAGTTTGCAGTGCACCAAGCCAGGTAGGGGGAACCCTTCTCCTTCCCCCCATAAGTTTGGTTTCAGAAGAGGCAGGACAACCCTTGGCCCTGGACCTGATGAAGGGCTGTGCAGCAGGGCTGTGGCCCCGGCCGGATGCCGTGAGGCCAAAGTCGAACACGCAGAAGAGACCATCAGATACTGGAAGGGAAGGGGCTAAGAGGACACAAAGTTTTCCCCCTTGAGCAGACCACATCGCAAGTATGAAAGAGTCAAGGCCTGTTATGGTAAGGAAAATATGTGCAAAGGAAGTCACACGGCCTGATAGGGGACCTCAGAGGCTCTGGTAATGGTAATTCAGATAACCATCAAGTCTTATTTCTGAACCAGACATCTCTTAAAGTCCTTTTTCTCCAAGTGCTAAGAACAATTTGTCACTTTATTAACATCCCTTGGAAAAAAATACCTATTAAAATACGTGTGTATCCAATTCTGTTTGGCAACATCGTTAAGTATGTATGCATTGATAAGCTGTGCCTCGGTGCCACTCTCCTTTCATGCATAATAAGTCTAATGGATGAAAAAACAGCGACATGGTTTTACTTTCCTATTATTTTCCCCCTCAAGAATTATAAAGTAAATTTCTCGTGTTACTTAATAAGAACATTGGGGTTTTATGTGGGTGTTAGCAACATTAGGAAAGTGTGAGTAATAAAATCCTTGCAATACTTAGGTACCACATTTTACAGTAATATTTCTAGAGGACATTACCTATGAACTGAACCTCATAATGGAATGAATAGAAATGTACTTATACTAGAAAACACTCTACTTTTAACCTTGTAGACCAGGCCTATCAGCAACATCTTAAACTGCAACTCAGACAAAATGCAAAAAGAAACGTTGGGTGATGTATGGAATTCAGCTGTGCTGAGGATAGAGGAGGGCCTTGTGGCCTTAGGAAAAAACATGGTAAACCCCTGAAATCATTTGGATTAAAAAAATAGTAACAGAAACCTTTTGCTGTTTTGCTCAGCTACAGAAAAAAAAGAGATGGCTCAGAGATGATGCCTGCTAAATATCTCTGTCCCCTTTCTTGTTCCACAAAATGTATTGGTTTCTAAGAAGAGGGGAAAGAAAGAGATGTGGAAAGTGGAAAAAAAAAAAAAAAGAAAGAAAAAAAGAAAAACAGATTAGCCAGAAACATAATAATCTCATAAATATGCATTTAAATAGTGTGTGTCTGTGTATCTATGTAAGGGGTTTATGCGTGTCTTTCTGAAAAGATGTTTCCGTCTCTGAAGTAGCTTACTCTGTGCACCATGCGAATCTGGGGTTGCCAGGAAGAGTGCACCCCATCCTCATTATCAAGCTCTTTGTACAGTCTCTCTCATTAAAAGACTCCTGCATCCTGGTCCAGCTACTTTAAACTATACTGTATTTGCCCTCGCTGGGAAAACATCTCCTCATGCTGCTGCAAACTATTAGCTTACAAGGATGCAGTTAAAATGTGTTATGGGCTGAAACGTTGCAGGGCATGGGAGGGGTAGCAAGGGCTCTCACCGAGCCAGTGTTTCACTCTACTGTTGAGATCAAATTGCAAAAAAATAAATTAAAAGTAAGAGAATTATGTAAACGTTTCCCGGTTGTTAAACTGCAAACAAGAATAATTGTTTTGTCACTTCTTCTCTTCATGCACAGCTAATTCTAAATGATACAGAACAAAAGTGACGTTCAGAGAACCCAACACCTTACCTGTACCATTGTTTCCAGTGGTCTGAATTGCGGCTTCAGGCCCCATAGTGTCATAATCTTCCTTCATTTCTTCTGTGAAATAAGCATGCACACTTTTAGCATTTGCACATGATGGAACTGCTCACAAAGCTAGCAAGCACATTGCAGGAACGGGGAAGATTTGTCTGAAGGAAGCAGAGAAAAGGGCTGTTGTGGCCCTCTATACAATGGCTTTGTTCTGGCAACTGAATGAATTCAGCAGTGCTGGACGGACAAGAACTTATTTACTTTAAACATTACAGCAAGTGGTGGAAAACAGAACTATTTGTTCGGAGTAAATGAAGGGCTTTTCCCAATATCAAATCGAATAAGCACCCCGGTGATAAAAAAGGGATTTTTTTTTTTTTCATATTTAAAAGAAATAATCAGTTAACAGACACTGAAAGATCTGTACCTGGAAGAAACAGCAAATACAAAAGGAAGACAGAAGATCTTATATCTCTCTTTCTATCTATCGCCACACAGATCTTTTGAGTTGTCATCGTCATTTTAACCTCATTCGACGTGAAGCATTTATTAATATCAAATGGCACAGAAATGTAACAAATTTTCAACTGTGGGCAGCTCCTGTCTGCCCATACAATTTGTTTGCATCTTCTGTGCACTCTCTGTGCACTGACAAAGTCTGCCTTTATGGCCATAAATTGGGTTAATTCACATGCAAATGAGCACGATATGTGTAGAATTATTTGCTACATATTTATCATGGATCAGTTTAGTTTCTGTGAAACTGAGGGGTTCAGAGTATGTTTAAAATAGCAGTTGTAAGAGGCTGGATGCAGCTCCGTCACTGCTTATTTTCATAGATGTTTCAGCCTGCCTTGAAGTGCCTGTCAAACTTGGTTTCTTGCTGCTAATTTGTTAGTTCATGTGCAACAGGTATTCACACATACAGCTCGGTCAAGATTTAACCTTCCAAAGGATTTTCACAGGCAGAAATAAATATACAGAACTTTCCTTTCTCGCCTTTTCAACTTCTCCCAAATGCCATCCTTTCGTTATTTGAAGACATGCACAAATTTTTTTTTTTTTTTGAAGTGAAAGCATTGAGTATTTGAGATTTAAGTGAAGAATCTGCTGGTGTCTTCCATTTAGCTGTGCTTGTAAGAAATAAAATGCCAAAAGGCCCCCAGAAATGGTTCAACAATGACAAAAAAAAAAAAAAAAAAAGAGAGAATTTCCCAGAAATGAACACAAATCGATGATGATTCAGGAAGATGGATGCTGGTTAGCCAATCAAGTGATAGACCAGCAAGAAGATCAAAGCATGCTATTAAAATCTTATTGATACGCAAAGCACTAAAATTCTTATTACTCATTTTTGTGATAAAGATTTTGATGAGGACAGAAACTGGCCCAGTATTAATCCATTTCCATGACAATGATTTGACTAAAGATAGGCGAATAATATAAACAGAGCACATTCTCAGTTCATTCCTAAATTTGTAATCTTGTAGTATTCTTCAGATGTCACATTCTACAAGTAATTAGTTGGTAGAATAACAGGTTCTAATTGTATCATTCTAATCAAAACTAAAGCACAGAATGACTTAATTCAGAGCTTTACAACTGGCGTACAATACTGTGGTATAAATATACATGTTTATGGCTTTGAAGCTTAAAAAAAAAAAAATTTAATGAAAGCTCTTAAGTTAAAATATGCAGGTACAAACAGATGCTAAATTTGTACAAAAGCATAGAATATGCAGACCAGATGAAAAATATTTGTTTAAACTGTACAGCAGACAAGCCAGCCTTGATTCTTTTCCCAGATCTGGCATTCTGCCTCTCTACGGATCATTTTCACAGGGATATCTTGCGTCCAAAACATTTAGGAGTTCAATATGTATTAATAAAATGTTGTCAATTATGATAATTGATCTGCTGGGCTCGTCTTGCATCTGATATTTTTATTGCAGCCTACCAGAAATTTTAATCAAGGTACAGTATTTCTGAGAAGTTCGGTGTTAGATATAAATATAGTTATTGTGATTTTCTTCCTTGATCATCTCATGTGATTTCTGGTAGTAAGGAGTCACAAGTATCAGAAGTTTTCCATCTGAGGGCACGTCAACCCAGTCAGCAAGGGGAAAACAGTTAACAGCCTTTTTTTTTTTTTTTTTTTTTTTTTTTTTGCATAATAGTGGTAATGTTCAAGATTTCTGCTGCACTTCCTTCCTCATTGTCATTCTCTTCTCTGGTAAAGAGAAGTTACAGTGTCTAGTTGCTTCCCAAAAATTATTAAATGTTCACCAAGGCTCTGTGCTGCTTCTCACTTTGTGCAGGTCACAGGAGTACACTCTGTAATTTTTCATGTGCATTTTTATTCTCATTTAGCTGACGGTTGCACAATCTCGCCTTTAGCATTGCGACACTCGGTTAACATGACTTTTCTTTACCTAAACCTGCCCTCTTCCTAAAATCTGTGACCCCGCGTTACACTTTCTGTATCTTAAAAATATTCAAAGCATTTTCTTCCTCTCACTCTCAGCATTCAGTTGGTAAATTACAAAGTACAAATCTCCGGACCTGCTTGTGAGCTTGTTGTAAGTGGAGAGCAAAACCAACGTGCACGCAGGCAGGACAGTCCCTGCGCGTGCAGATGCAGCAGAGGATCTCCAAACATGCACTTAGCATTTATTTAATTTGAATGGATCGTAAGTGGGGGCTTTGCTGGTTTATTTTTTGGAGAGCACCTAACTATTCAGAGCACATCTGACCAAATGTAATATGTCTGTCTAAAACCACATACTGTATTTATTTTGAAAACACTTGTAAAAGTTTGCATTTTCCAGCCACCCTTGGGATAAAGGTTTGTAAAAATAAAGAGCACTTTCTTCCTTCGGATGAAGAATCCTTGAATAAGCAGAAAGAGGCCAAGATGCAGGTGATTTATTTAAGTCTGTGTCAATGATAATGATGTCATGGTTTCCAGCACACTGTGTCCACCCCATTGTGGGACGAAAGAATGTCAAGGACAATTCCAAACACAAAACTTTGATTGTGCTGAAACCGGAAAGGCACAGTAAGAACTCCACTGCGCTCTTCAGTTCAAAACCTGCATCCTGCAGACAAACTACAGAAAGCATGGGAGAAAGAGCAAAGGAGAGGGGGCTTATCTCAGAGTAAAGCTATGTGCTGAGGTACTCGGGTAGACAGTCAGGCACCAGGGATAAAACACCACTGAATAAAACAGCACCAGAATTAGAATTATTGTCTATATTGTGTGTTTTGAACAATAAATAAGAAAAATATTTTATCAGAAGAAAAATGTGTTATCTAAGAGTCAGGATAAACAATGAGTAGCTTTTTAAGACCAATCTCTTTTCATTAGACATCAAGGCACCACATCAGAGCACTTTTAGAACAATAAAAAAAAAACACACAATAAATCACGACCAATCATTAGAACTAGACAGGTAATAGCAGAGCAACTTTCTGGGACTCTCTAACTAGAATGGCTAAATAGGATTAGGGATTTACATTTTATTTAATTACTGTAAGAGTAGAACGCTGTTTTATTTACCATAAAGGTAAGGGCAGAAGAACAGCCTGTTCATTTGTGCCGCAGGCCTCATTAACTACAGGTGATCAAAAGACTCAGCAAAGCAATCTCATGGATTATTATATTTAAAACACTGAGAATTATGTTCCATGCCCAGTGCAGTATCCTACTGCCAGTACAAAATGTAAAGCCCGAACTCCAGTGGTTTTGATCATTTTTAACTATTGATCCTAATTTTAAAATGCAAACTTTTTAGAAGTTTGGAGTCGTACATTTGTTATATCATTATTAATTATTCCTTTAAGGGTGGAAATTCTAGTAATTGGTCCTTACCCTTGATTTCTAGATATTAAAATTTAAAGCATCAGAACATTCATTCTTATAGCCCTGCATATCTAGTTCATTAACAAATATGAATAGCTAACACCAGCTCATTTAAATAGTATGTCTTACATGAGTTCTCGCTACACTCTGTTTCTGTCACACTGCTCCCAAGAATCATTGGCTCTTATTATACATGTAAATGGCTATCATAAAAATAAAAATTTCATTTAAGATTGTTAATGACTTCTGCAGCAGTCAGACTTCCTTTAATGATCATCCTCTGCCCCTAATTAAACGTATTTATCTTTCAAGCATCTTTGGCTGAGTTCTCCCTCATAGTTGAAAATCTAAAACCTTAAGTCTTAATGGATATAGCAATAAATGTTTATGTATGGAATCACAAGGATTATAGAAACCCTAACCAAAAAAAAAAATATATATATATACACACACACACACATATATGAAGCTCTGAGAGCACAAACTTATGTTTTGCAGGAAAACTGGGGGAAAAAAAAGGGGGCTTTGTTATAGTCAGGGTAACATACTGCATCTTCTTTCACAGCAATGTCTTTTCTAGCAATGGTGGCATTGTGTTTTTTATACATGAATATATATAAAACACTATTATCTGAAATGGTAATGTTGAGTAAAGATAAAATCACTTCCTGCTTCTTTTCCTTTATTTTGCTCATCTCTTTTCAAGCCAGCGTTATTTGCTTTGATGCTTAGAGACTAAGGTGCAGTTTTAAGAATGATGCTACCAGTACTTTGAAATAGGCGAGGGAGAAAAATGCATCCCTGCAAAATTCTGCGGACAACCCGCTACAGTTCGGACCAGCTCTTTGAGCTGAAGTAAATCAACGCCGGTCCAATGGCTGCAGCTGTACTACTCCTATTTCCATACACTGAATATTTGACCCATTATCTTTCTAAACTAGTGGGCAGATAAACTTTGTGGAAAGAATGCAAATTCTCTTTCTTGGTAGCATTTTCACACTTTAGTGCTCCTCTGTCGTATGTAGATTTTTAGATCAGGGATTTCCATTTACACAATGTTGAACACAAAGTTTCAGTTCTAACATAATTTCCCTTGTTTTTATTATAGTTGGCCTGCACTCATCCTTCCTTCCCTGGAGAATCCCACTAAACAGTGGGAATCATTATCAAGTACTTAACTGTTAAATAATAAGAAAGCTACCTGACCAGGTAGAAGTGTGAAATCACATTCACACTTAACAAAAGGAAATGATTAGACAGTTGAATTACAATAAGAGGTGTCAGACAGACACTGAAACTGAACTGAACTGATAAATAGCTCTTGAGGATGGAACAGTACCGGGCTGCTATAGCAAGCCTGTTATGTATCTCATATACATACAGAATATATTCGGTTTCCTCGTTATGTGGCATTAAAAATACATTGTTTTAATCATACTTGACCCTGCTCGCATTTGAAGGGCGACATCAAAGTTAAACGTTATACATTTGGGCAGAGCTATTAAGCGGCTCGTCCCAGGCAGGGATGGGATCCCTGGGACAGACCAGGTCTGCAGGGAAAAAGCAGCGGGGTCGTGGTGGCATCCCAAGCGATGTGCCACCACCACCTGTATCGCAATCTGCGAGAGGCAAGCCCGACCAGGGAAGGAAGTATATTTTACTCATCCGTTTTCTTCACCACAAGCCTATTTTAGTGAAAACAGGAAGGACAGGTGAAGTATTGCAGGAATTGAAACTCCCGCCCTACCTGGACCATCTACAGAGGCTTGCAGGATCTCGTTGTTGTGCCAGGTGTGATCTACTCCACTTTCCCTCATTTCATCTTCCTCTTCCTCTCTGGGCAACGCTGCTTGGCTCACATGTGGGGAAGACTCATGGTTGGGCACGCTGGCTGGGCTGGTTTCCTGGTCCAGCGTGTTGATAGCACTCTCGTCTTCAGCAATGTGTAGCTTGTCCTCCTCGTCTGTTTCTGAACCCGTTTCCACTACATTTTCATAGTTCACTACTGTGGAAAAAAAGCAGAGAACACAAACCATTAAGAGAAATCCCCTTTGCTAACCAGGTCCTTGCATGCAAAC
>NC_137701.1:38063805-38071305 GCF_964034855.1 Anser brachyrhynchus
GAGACGTGGGATTTGAGAGATAACATTTTGTCAAAACACAGGACCTCAATTGTCTTTAAGATGTGATATTAGAAAGGATCAAAAATAAAGGAACCTGCAAAGTAGACTGCTGCTAAGGGCTGCTTAATCCTGAAGCCTCAAAGCTGATGCTCAGGCCTGCATCTCACCCTGCTAGGTCGCCTGTAAACATAAGTGTTTTAGACTATGCATTTGGTTAAAATAATCAAACCACTACAGACTTCAACAAGCCAATGCAATACTGCTTTGAGCCCCAATAACAAGGAGCTCTCCTGTGTCATGTAGGCAAATTGCAGTTCCATATTTTTGGCTCTCACAGGGTCTTGAGACCATTATTCAAGTTGCACTGTCAGGTGAGATACATACACGGCACACTGGTGAGGCTCTTGGTTCTCTTTCTTTAGGAAGTGCTCGTTCCCTTGTTCCCTCTAACACCAAAGGGATTCATCGAGGGTTACATATCTTGATTTGGAGACGTTTATTTTGGCAGCTGTGTGGTTAACTAGTCTTTATTATTTTATGGTGGTCTCTGCACTGAAGTGATAGGCCAGTTACGGGATGATGATGACCAGGAGGGGATTTGTCTTCCTATGACTCTTGAGGCTGTTGATTAAATCACAGACAGTAGATTCCCAGGCTGGAAGATCTCTGTTGAATACTTGCTTTTAAATGGTTATACAGCATTAAGAGCACATCTGAATGCTTTTAGAAATATAAATAATTAATTGTTTATTTATCCTTCCAGGTAGCCTTTTCTCCTGGTACAAAATAGAGCCTGTTCACATGAGAAACAAAAGCGTAGCCTGGAGGAAGACCATAAGCCTTCGGTTTTCCTTGAAATGAGTACGGAACTGGTATGACGGATATTCATAACATTAAAAAATATATTTTTTTTTGTTGCTTAACAGTTCCTTGAACAGATTTTGATGACTTTTAAGTATTTAGGGACACATCTTGTGAGTAAGTCTTAAGAAATTACAACTACACTATCTTATCAGGAATCAAATGGCAGAAGAAAATTCCCTCCATAATAATGCAGCTTAATATGGTCATGCTTCTATTTCCCTAAATCTGTTCTTCTCTTTCTTTAAATGTAGAGGAGAATACGGGACTATTCTGCAAGTTATCCTACCAATACAGTTTAAAAATAAAAGAATAGCCTAATGTTTTTGAGGACTGAAGAGACAAGTGAACAAGAAAAGCTCTAGTTTTGAGCTCTAGTGAGGGATTCTCCTATGTTTGATGTCATTTATTTGAAACTGACTCCCGTGACTGATGAATAGGCACAAAATGATCTTCTTTTACTTTCCAAAACTCATGTTTATTCCCACATTCAAATTTTGTGGAATTAGAAAGCAAAATGGATCTCACTGCAGAGTCCCTACTTTACATTTATTTGAGGTTTATATCAAAGAACTCATGGGTACTCTCATACTTACATTTTGACTAAATTACCCTCCTTTTACTTTCGTAGTAATTTTAAACCTTTTCATTAATTTCAGTAAAAATGCTCCAGATAACTACAGAATTTGGTCCACTTTTTCTATCAACCAACTGAAAAACCTGGCGCTGGCTAGCACAGGAGAATGCGAGATTTACTGTGGAGGGACGGAGCCAGCCCTGTGTTCTGATTAGCAGTTTGGAAGCCATTGTTCTGTCTGGAAAACACATGTCATCCGCAGAATCACCCAAGCTGTCTGTTGGCATCTGCCAACATATCCTCCATCACCTCGCTCTTACTTCTCACTCTCATCCTTACACCTCATTTCCCCGTATTTCTGAAGCCCCCACAAGAGCTCTAATGCAGTTAGAAGCTACCTCTTGTAAAAACTGATGACCCCTTCAGAAATCCACATCGGCATCTATATTGTCTTCGGTCTCGAGCTGACCGACTCAAAATAACAGAAAATAGAACATCTCTCTGAGTCCTCTGGTGTGTCAGATTTGTACTGTGTTTCTCTCTGGAGACAGAAATTCATAATAGCCCAGAGGCTTCATATTTTTTAAATTGTCACACTAAGCCTTGAGTGCTTCCATGAAAGAAGCAGTAGAAAGGGATGCCTGAAGGTAGGCTGGGAAGAATCCAAAATGATGTCAGGTTTCCTTCTACCTTCCCATCAATAGGGTCTTTGAAGAAGAAGCCTCTTCAGAAAAGAAAAAATAACGTTCTCTTTAGTTAAAAAGGCTACCATGGTTTCAGTTTGGAGACTGACAGATACGTTAGCTTTATTACCTTAAAATCTATACAGCCTCGTGGTTTGCAGTGGATGGCTTTGCCTCCACCAGTTTTGATGATGTCCTTGAAAGAGAAATATAGATGCATAGCTTCATTCGGTGTTGACTTTGGAGGTGAGTATTTTATCCCCTTTCCTTTGCCTCGCTGTTTGCAAACCGTGGTGATAACTCTTGTGCAGTATGCCTAAGAATTGCAGCGGGGAGAAGAAATCAAAGCTTTCACCGGACTAGAACAGTCCCAAGGCTGATAGTACTCCTTCCTCACTGCAGTGACTGATGATGAGGGGAAAGGAGATGAAAGAGGAGCTGGAACTGCATATCTGTGTCTATTATCTTCTGTCCCAAAGATGCATTTTTATTTTCATTGTTTTTACATTTTATATGGAAAAAAAAAAGAAGATTCTTAACTAAAGGAAAATGTGTTCTGAGGCCTACACATTTTTGTTTATAACTTTATAGTGAATACAGCCTTTTGCAGTCTTGAAAAGGCCTGAGAAAAGTAGTAGTCTTGTTCTAGAGTAACTTTCCCAGCAAAGGATAATTTCTGTTCAAATGTATGGGCATGGCAGTTTCTGGAAAATAGTAAATTGCCAATTTACCCTCCTTATTTGTCTGTCAACCTGTTGGGAACTTGCTCTTTTGCTGTGAAGTTTCTGAAATACAGTTTGTACAATCCTGTCGCACTCAGGCAGAGCTACAACAGCTGTACTTGACCGTATCTCAGGAACCCAGCTCTTCTACCATCTCCTTGGAAGAGCTTAAGTTTATAAATGCCGGCAGAATTATCTTCTTCAGGTTGGGGACTCTGATGGGTGGCAGAAGCTTTCAGGTTCCCATCATTATGCAGGAGGTGGCAGTACATGGGAGGGCAGCCTCCAGGTAGTGCCCTTCACAGGTAAAAATAAAATTCTCCTAATAGTATTCAGCTAGGATGTATTTTGTAGAAAAATAAATAGAAGTTAAAAAAAAAAAAAAAGTCAGCCCTTCCATCCACTGAGTAAATCTAGATCAGGAAAACAATACTTTTTTTTTTTTTTTTTTGGTCAAGAAATACTGGGATGGTGGCTGAGCGGCTGTGGATGAGTGGTTTATATGGTCTTGTCAAATGAGTCAACTTGTCCTTCGTTCTCAAACAAGAGGAAGTCAAATCCACTGCTTACACAATGGCAGAAGCAGTTGCAGCATGTCTAATATGTGATAGGCAGGCGGGCAGAAAGATAGAATTACCCACATAGCGTAGGTTGAAGATTTTATTATTTAAAAAAAAAAAAAATCCCAAGAAATGTTTCCTGAAATCACTTGAGACTGTCAAATTGAGACTTATTCTGCACAGCTATCACCGTGTGTTATGTAAATCTGTGTTTACAGACATCATTCAAACCATGGGCCACTGAGTCCATAGGTCTTAACAGCCACACAACTGCCAGGAGGAGTTATAAAATATCACATAGCCACTTCTTACACAAAAGTCACATTTTGGTTACCTAATTTTGGATGCAAAAACCCTTTGTAAATGGACCCAAATAGCACTAGGGACAAGCATCATTCGATCTATGGGGTGACCCCTTATTACTGCAAAACTTCAGCTGCAGCAGCATTTGTAATTTCCCTGGGTGGGAAGTACTTACTAGAAACAAGTCCCGCAGCACCCGATCTGTTCCTAACAAAACAAATGACTAGCACGTTCTTGATTCCTCTCACCTCAAGTTTCAGACTGGAGTGCTTGGGAACTCAACCGAAACCTGGGAGGGGAGGTTGAGGGCCTGAAGATTGACCCGGCTGGTGGTCTCTAACATTTTAGGTTAGGGTAGAGTAAATAAAGGCAAAAGTATGTTTAAAAACTTTTGTGCTTTTCTGGAGGCACCACTGTAATCTTGGGAGGAGAAAAAAAAAAAAATCTTGGGACAACTTCTTCCTTCTGCATTGCAATATCGATTGCTTCTTCTGTGGCACTTTGATACAATCTCCTTCATTTCAGTGGAGCCAGGATCTGCTCCTGCACAGCTCTCTGCCAGACCTTAAATTGCCCAGAATCATTTACTCCCAGATTGTAATACCTTACAGTAACTTTATACCCACCCTGTAACTATGTAGTGAAAAAGCAAAAAGGAAAATCAGGGATTTCTTCCCCTCTTAGTACAATCATAACAGTGCTGATTACCTTATTTAACCCACTGAAAAAAAAAAAAAGAAAGGGGGGTGGGGGTAGAGAGAGAAGCATTATACTGATGCTTCAGAGAGAAAAAAATACCTAAACACATTTCTGTCATTCATTGAGTCATTTAGACTAGTGCCTTCTCTTCTTTAGAAAATTACTCAGGTCCTCTTGCTTTCTACATCTACAGTATTGCACTTCTAAGGAAATAATACCTTGATAATCTGCACTTCAAAACCCAAGTCAATAATTGCCTTTGATGATGGAATGAAGAAGAAAAAAAGAAAAGAAAGAAAGAAAGAAAAAAGGAATCTGCAAGGCTGCAGCAAAGGAATGCTGGAGAAAAGATGCTAAAACTATTGCTGCACTCCTGTGTTTCGATGTAATTTACGATCTATTTGCCAACAGTTCTGCAATGATTAGTAAAATATGTCAAGCAGCTAAACAATATAAGCATCACACTGAAAGAAATTTAGCAAGACCCCCTCTAATTATTATTGCACATGACAATTCAACAAAATATTTAAAATCAAGAAGAAGAAAGGAAATATTAAGAGTCTTTTCAGAAAAATGCACATGTTATCATGCCTGAAGGATATTCAGGAGGAATGTGAAAATAACTGTAATTTATTTAAGACCTGGAAGTATGAAATAATAAGCTACTGAACGATCAGAATTGTTTTGGTGGTGTTATCTGACAAGAGGGCAGACCTTGTCTAGCTTTAAGTTTTATAGTAATAAGACCTTGGAAACAAAACCTTGAATAAACAGAACATAAAGAAAAGGGAAATGTGTCCTTGCATAAATAGATATTGTGTCTATCACCTTCTTCCAAAAAGGTTGCTCAACTTTATAACCATGCAGTAGGTATAAAGGCAATAAACGCTGGAGTGCATTCAAATGTTCAGAAATCACAGACAGGTCATTTTGTAACTTCAAATGAGTAATACCATCATATAAAAAAAGGCAACCTTATAATGACTCTCTATTTCTATTAAGAAGTTCTGTATCTGCTGGCATTTTATCCTCCCCCGCCCCAAAGATTAATAGCTACACATCTGACTCATTTTTCATATTGCGTTTACCCCACAATTTAGAGCCTAAACCACCCAGTATTTCAGCTCGGGAGCAGTGAGCGTTAAAAGTTCAGAGAGAAAACTCTTAGCTGTTAACCCTACCTTCTGCCGTGGCCACATCTTGCCTCCCCAAAAAGCACTTGTCTGGAAGGAAGCCTCCAAACCTCCATGCAAAAGCACTGCGCACCTCTATCTTCTCCATCAAAATCACCACCACCACCACCACAGAGCTGCTCTGGAAACCTCTGCCTGCCCGTTTGGCAGGCCTAGCTGCTGCTGTTGTCGTCGTTGTTGTTTTTCTCTCTTTATAGTTTCCTGGTGTCAACAGGAAATCTTGTGCCTAACAGGCTGAGCTCAGGTACCGGCCGCTTCCCAGCCCATCCGCAGCCAGGCAGGGGGAGAAGGGCTGGGCGCAGGGGATAACAAGGGAGCATCACCTGCGCAGCTCCCCGGGGACCAGGATCTGCGGGGGGGAGGAGGTGGAACCCATTAAGGTGGAAATGAGGAGCCTCCTGCCTTCCCGGAGGTGACGCTTCCCAACGGGGAGAGCTTTGGGAGCGTGTTTCGGGAGCTGCCGCCTGCCTCCTGCCAACCTTGGTCAGGCCTGGCTCTGGGGACACGCGTGCGCCCCCCGATTCCACTCAGCCCCAGTTGGCAGCAAGCAGCCCAAGCTTTGTTTCGAGGTTTTGGTGCTGTGCAAGCGTGGGCCCTGCTCCTGACACGTAAAACCTGCCCGTGTCCCAGCGAGCATCGCCGCGCCACACGCGCGGGGCGCAGGACGGCGGGCACAAAGGCTCGCCGCACCGCGGCCACCCCAAGCCGCCCACAAAAGCGAGGGAGGCAGCGACGTGTAAACCAAACAATGCGAGGGGAAAAAAAAATATTGAATAATTTCTGTCACGAGGCGCCGACTAAAGCCAGGCTCTAATTGAATTAAACTCCCATTTATTTGCTCAGGCCCGAACAACAGGCTGGGAAAAAAAAAAAAAAAAAAGAGAGAAAAAAAAAAACAACTTAAGGTTTGCTCAACTGTTCCGAGGTAGCACCTTTGCTCACCCCGGTATAAATCCACCATCTGTGCTCGCACGCACACATGTGCTGCCGCGCAGCAAATGCGCCCAGAGCCGGCCAGGCGCGGGAGCCAAAAAAGCACCAGGCAGACAAAAGCTCCCCAGGCTGCCCCAGGTCTGCAGGAGCAAAAGGGGGAGAAAAGGATGCTTTGCTCATTGCCCAGGTGAGATAGCCTGGTGCGTCCTCTCAGCCTCGACACGCGTCAAGTAAAAGAAAGGTTAAAATTAGAAAATTCAATTTATTTGATAATTTCCCAGAATAATTAGAGTTAATATGGGTTAATTAATATGCAAATCTCTCAGCAGATGTTCTGCAGCAGGGCCTGTGTGAGAAAACAGCCTTTGCTTTCTCCTACGTGATTTTGGCTGTCAGTTATTGGGTATAATTACTGTAACTAACCGAATACACACAAAACCTTTGGAATATAAAATTGTTACAGTTCTAGTTCTGCACAAGCTGCTACTTTTCTGCAATAAAAGCGAACAATTTCTTTCAGAAAATAGGAGCCTTTTTGTTCCTTTCTTGATTTAAAAAGAAGAAATGAATCAAGTAAATGGCTTATCTTTTTTCTATGCATAATTAGGTCAGTATTATATGAACATTCCAATGAGCAGTGGTACAAACGTACATATAAAATGATAGCTCAAACCACCTGCAAAATCACATAAAATTGTTTTATTCAGAATCTTTTTCTTCATACCAGAACTTTCAAATGCTTCGTGCCTTTCCTGCCAATGTTGCCAACATTTTCTGAATTCAAAGGGATCCCGTAACTTTTATTATTTTTTAAAAGCACAACAGCAACATTTTCTTCAAAGGCACCACATCATGTCAGACTGATAACACAAGTTCCACTTATAAAGGTAGACCAGAGACATGCTCAACCTCTTTTTGGAAAGGAAAATGCTTGCCGTGAAGAGTTTGCAACTTCCAAGTGCTCACACT
>NC_137701.1:38076305-38081305 GCF_964034855.1 Anser brachyrhynchus
TACTTCTGTTTAAATTACAATACAGGGAAAAATAATGTAAGTCAGCGAGGATTTTTTTGTTGCCTTCCTGTAAAACAAACACATCTTTGTTTCATAAAATGATGATGTACAGGCCATTCGTTCATAATGATCCTTTGGGGTATGTGGAGAAAAGAAATGTAAAAATGAGCGTAGAAATTCAGCCTAATGTGCACTAGCGGGTGTTTTCCTCCCTGAATGGCGTGCCGACGACGCGGTCTCGCTGTTATATTTTTAACTTAATGCGCGGCGTATTAGCCATTACGTCCTCGGAGTGGACACATGTCAGCCTGAATCCGAGATGAGCTGCACATGGCAGGGATCCCTGCGTCCGTGAGGGGCTCGCTACTGAATCAGGATCTCTCGGCTGTAAAATCTGTTACTCGCCCAATCCTGCAGTACTCCCTCTGGTAAAACTGCCATTAGCTACAGGAGCTGATATAGTTAATTTACATTTTGCCAGCTATAGACTCGAGTTACTAACCGTTCCTTGTTCTGGGGACAGATTTAGACCTAATGATAAAATTATACTTTTTCGCAATAACTGTTGCCCTTGGACATGCTTAGAAGTTTTATGTCAGTTCTGCATCTGCTCACCCAATTGCAAAAACAGCTTCTCCAACCTCCTTAGCTGTGCTACCTGCAGAAAGTGTGCAAACCGCTTCGTTGCTCCTAATGCAGGAGCAATTAGTTTTACTTTCCCAGACTAAACAAACATGCGAGATTACTGCTCCCAGGGTCTTGCTGTGGCTTCTCCTGCTGCCACATAGCGCCTGGCCCATTTGGTCTTCACTACAATGGAGATAATCCTGTTTAGCTCCCCTGCAAGCCTGTCCACTAACATGACAGGCTGACGGCAGCTCTGGAGCACCTCAGGTCTCAGCAAGCAGCATCTTCCATGAATTGTGGACAACAAGCCCCTAACAAAGTCATATAGCTATGGAGATCCCCCTACATCTTGGGCAAAATGAGCTGTGGTGGTCTAGTGGACACACACTACCATGGCAGGGAGGCAGAAGAAAGGGTAAGGACTTTATAGCCCCTTCAGATACTCCTGTTACAGACCTTCCTCACCTTCTCTTATGGCTGAAGCTCTGCTCATGTCTCCAAGTCACCCCTTTGTCAGTCTTGGAGCTACCTTTACTCACTTCCTACAGATAACGCAACTGCAGAAGAAGCATCTCTGGGTGACCCATCAAGCACAGACACCGGAGGGGGTGTGGGAGGGTGGAGAAGGAAAAGCCAGCAAAGCTAACTGCCAAACAGAAAATCAGCTCCTCTCCTGCTCCCTGGGTCACCATCCCCACCGCAGGTGGCTGTGGGCTGGGAGCCGTGCCGTGCCCGAGGCGCTTCACTCTGCTCCCATTCCAACGTCACGCGCACTGCACGGCGTTACCATCAGTGCCGCTGCTCAGAGCAGAAAGGGAATGCCAGATGCACTGGGGGTCCTGCGCAAGGCATCCTAGGGAGCTCACAGTTGGGCTCTAACACCATGCATGCACGAGGCTCGGATGTTAAACACCGCTCTGCTTTCCTTTGGCGGCCTGGGAGATGGCAAAGCAGGCAAAACACATCCTACCTAGCAAAGCGTAAAGCAAAGCACTGCAGAAATCCCAATAAAGGCAATCTTCATGGTAAGGCGTGATGCCGTGTTGACCTGCAGCAACTTTTCTTTCTGCTGGGAAGCAGGCAGTGTGCCCGCAGCACTGTCCACCCCAGGATGTTGTTCTTCAGCTGATCCTATGGCGATTTCTAGTTCCTAAAGGCAGGAGGCAGGCTGGGGAAGGAGCACTGGAGTTACAGCAAGTTGGTTGCTAGCTTTCCAAGCCTGGAGAGCAAACCGAAGTGTATTATTAGCTCTTTTCTATTTGCCTCAAAAACTGATGAAGAAGAAGTTGGAAACCATGCTATTCAACTGCCAAATAACTAAAAAAAAATTCCAATAGCGCCTGACATATGAGCCAAGGAACCCACTGAAAATGCACACTTGCATCCAAACCATAATGCATTGAGCTATGATCTCATTCTGAGGTGGGCTTTTTTTTAATTGGTTTGGTTCTTTTGAGCAAGAAAGGAGGAAACACAGTGTAAACCTTACATTAGCATGGCCTTATGGGGGAGAACAGAGAAAGTCACTGTTAGTCCCCTCTCCATAATGCTTCTGTGGGGGACCATTTTCTCCAGCTCCATCATGGGGACAGGGAGGAGGCAACTCCACGCTGCCCTCGCACATCTGATGCACCTCAGAGCCAAGACCTGGTGCTTCCACGTGCCCACGGAAAGCAGAGGACAAAATGAGGAGTTGTGGTTCCCCCCGAGCCCCCTCGCTGGCCGGCGAGCCCTGCCCAGCAGCCCCGGGTATCACAATAGCTCATGGGAAATGCCACTTCCCAAAGCACGAGCCAGCCACTTTCACAACATCCAAGCTAAATAAATGATTTCCAGGATCCTGATCAAACCTCTCTTTGTTGGCATTCACATTTCAGCTCAGAAATTACGAACGGGACAGCCCAGCTTTATCTTAAAAGCATCTGGTATTTGGGAAGGAGAAATAGCCTGCTTTTTTCAAACTAAGTTTTAGCATAAAAATGCTTGTGAGACTGGCAATTCTTATTAAAACCTAGCTTTTTCACTGGGTAATTTTCCAGATTTCTCACAGCCCTAGAGCAGAGGAGAGAATTTGGGAAACAAGGGAAACATAGGTGGGAAAAATATGCGAAAAGAAAACATGTAAAAGAAAACACATTTAAATTTGTTTCCACATATGAGATCATATTTCTGGCACTTTGTAGAAGTCCTATGGAAGCTGTTATTTCCAATATAGGAATACTACAGTGACTAAATTGGTGTTAAATTTAAATCTATTCAGGAAGTAATAGTCAATCTGCATTCCATGTAAAGACTCTCACAGGCAAAATTATTTATACAAGGTAAAGTTGGCAAAAGGAAGTCCAATGAAAGAAAAAAAAAATTACATGTATTAACCCAACTCTTCCCAGCTAAATACTTCAGTACTTCAATAGTCCTTCCTCAGGAAAATAGATTTTTAGCCAGTGTGAGAGTAACACATTTTGTTA
This sequence comes from Anser brachyrhynchus, assembly GCF_964034855.1. NCBI lineage: Eukaryota > Metazoa > Chordata > Aves > Anseriformes > Anatidae > Anser > Anser brachyrhynchus. Next base: position 38,079,401 of record NC_137701.1, read on the forward strand.
AAGTGGAAGTGATGTTTCAGGAACTGCTATTTTAGATGCATTATGAAACAATATAAGTACATGTGATCTTTTAAAGTAAGTGTCACTATTTGCAGACAGATTTTTACTAATAGTTTAATTCCACATGAAGTGTAAAATGCATCCTGCAAATGTGCAGCTACGTAATTGGATAGATGTTTTCACAGATGTATATTTAATTTTACAACTTTTGAACCTTCTTTGCATTTATTAATTCATTTCTGCAACATCTAGGTCCAAATTTTGCCACACATGCACAGCTCCAAGGAGGGCTGATTTTAATTATACTCATACAAGTTTTATGCCAGTGTAACTATTGACTTAAATCTAGTTTCTTAGACCATGATTTACATCAATATAACTTCGACTAGAGTCAGACTCAGTTGAAGATGTGTGGAAATAACTTTGCCAGAATTTCCCTCTGGGTTCTTTTTACTACTGGTAGTACAGAGTAAATAATTATTTTGGGCCAACATGTGTCAAAACTTAAAATATTTTAAAAACTTGGGGAAAAGGAATACCTGCTCCTTAGAAAGCTCTCTATAGGCTCATGCATGCTTCTCTGGCTTGATTTTGCTGCTTCATTTTAAGAAGTACATTTTGTTATGTGCATATTATCACAAGAGCGAAAAACATTAAAGAAAAAAAATCTGTACCCCTCTGACTTATGAAATGTAAGCAGTGATTTCAGTAATGTGAGAGCCAACGTGTCCCCTTTTGGACTCAGAGGGACACGGGGATGCCTGTGGGGATGGAAGACCCAGAGACCACATTATAGCCACAAGAAAATTATAGCTAAGGAGAAGAGGCAGGAGAACATGCCCCTGCCCATAATGCCTGCCTTGCAGAGACATCCAACCCCACCCAGAAAAGTCCCTTCACAACGCCGTCAGCCCGATCTGAGGTATCCATCTACGGGCTCCTCGAAATGCCTTTGGGGAGCAGTCTGTGTCATGTATGGCCACCTGAGGCCAGGCTCAGGAAGGAGCACCACGAGAAGGCCTCTCCGTGAAGAGGGGAACCAGCACATCCCACTACCCAGCATCGTGGTGCACCACGAAAGCTTTCACCCAAAGCTTTCCGCCCCCTGGGTGTGGGTCTCCCCACATCGCCCATGTGTGCTGGGCTGGCAGGACCTGCGTCCTCTCCCCTCACCTGCACTGCCTGTTTGACGTCGCTACGGGATTTTAGGGGCCCACAATGCAGGGGGGCCATCTCCAGAGGAACCTCAGCCCTGGGAGCATTAATGGGATGCCCAAAAGCCCCATTAATTGACCTGGTGGTCAAGGTCTGCTTGGGACTTCTCCAGGAGGTAAATCGCACCCCTTGCCTGGAGCTCTCTCTGCCTTTTCGGGCCTTGCACATGTTTTCTGTGCAAGTTGCTCTGGTGTGTGATGCAGAAAGAGATGAAACCCTTTCATGAAGCCTGCACTGCACAAGGCTCCATTCTGGCCAGCAGGCCCTCCTGTGCTCTTCAAGGTCCAGAGGAAGCGGCCTGCACGTGCGCACACCTGTACCCGTGTACAAAGCCAAGCACGCCCGTGGGGCACCCATGGCTCCCGGCATGCTGGTCCTTCTTGTCATCGTGCCACCCGTGGCACCCAGCTCTGACCAGCTCCATTAGCACTGTGGCGTCATGTCACTAATGAAGGTCACCCTTTTGGGGTGAGAGGGATGCTTGAGCTAAGTGAAGAAAAAGGATATGTCTACTTTCCTCTGTCTCACTGCTGTCCTATTTGCAAAGCACTCCAAGAGCGGGCTGGTCACTTATTTTGCTGTATTTCTGTCCAGTAGGATGATGATGATTTACTTCACCCAGAACTTGCACCCTACTTGTTAGCTTTAGAGATATAGTTCCATACTTACACTTTAATTATTTAATTAGGG
>NC_137701.1:38086305-38123805 GCF_964034855.1 Anser brachyrhynchus
ATCTACCTGATTGATTGTAAGGGCTCCATTGACTAAAAACGGAAGGGATTTTGGTGTCTATATTCATTCTGAAAACACATATTCATTGCAGGGCACGCCACAATCCCATAAACATGAAGTCACTGCCATGCACGGTGTCAGTGTCTCTCACGTAATGAATCACCGGCTGATAGACCCCTTTGGAGCCCTGACACTTTATCCTCCCGCACGCGGCTGCTGCCGCCCTCCAGCTCCCAGCCCGTGTCCCCGACTCGCTTTCTGCACCAAGGGCAGGGCGAGGGGCTGGCTGCAAGCCCCTGCTCCCCAGTCAGGGCATTTCTGAACTTCACGTTGTTTCGCGTTTTGTTTATTTTACCTCATTATTTTATTTTGTTTTACTCTAGGTTTATTTATTTACCTGTCTGTCTATTTGTTAAACCTCAGCAAGGCCAAATGAGTTGCTTGCAAAAAATGCAAACCTGATCCTACGGCAGTCCTGCCCCTCGTTTAACTCCTCACGTTTTGCACAGGCGCTGCACCGCCACACACGGAGCCTGGGAGCATGAAATACGCGGTAAAACAAATAACTGCCTTCGCAGGGAAACATCTCGTTTCTCCCCCCTCTCTTTCACATACCTGTATCTGACCCTCATCTAGATCCCAGAGCCAATGACAGAAATATTGACATCAGCCGGGGAAAGATCAGATTTCCTTACACGGGGGACCCGTCCTGTAAACTCTGCGTGTTGACAGAGCCAGGTCCCGTGCTGGTGGGTCCTCTGGGATCCCGGAGGGGCTTTAGCTCCGCTCCCGCTCCCTTGTAGCCCTTTAGCTTCAATGCCAGCAGCTTACACCTTAAAATAAAAAGGGCCGGGTTCGGGTACAGGAGGACCAAACACCGCCTCACTCCAGCCTGACTTCAGCAAGCCACCGCTGGTGTGCAAAGTACCAAGAATGCCACAAGCTGGCCCAAAGTTCATAAATTAAAGAAAAAGCAGTCGGCTGAAAGTTGTTTAAAAAAAAATCGCCTCTCTGTTTTTACAGCCGAGCCCTAACTTCCTGATAACCAGGGGCCGCCAGGGCTTTGCCTGCCACGAGCCCTGCGTGGCATCGGCCGCGGGCACCGCAGGCTGCTACCTGCCTTGGGGAGGGAATGCGGCGCCCGTGATGAAGTACGGGCGCTCGGGATTTCTCCGGCGTTTTACTTTCTATTATAAACGCTTGCTCGAAGCCCAGCCCTCCGATTTTTGGTCACAGCTTTATCTCAGAAAAGGCTGAATAGGTACTTAAAATATTTTTCGAGAGAAAGAAAGAGGACGGAGAGAGGGAGAAACCCCTGCCCATTCTTCTGAAATTTAAGTAGGCAGCCCTTGAAAGATCACTGAGAAAAGTCTGTATTTTCTCAGGTTTAACTAAATAATTTATGCATACTTTCACTTTGGCATGATGAAGCAATTTTAGCCTTTAAAACCCACAACTACTCAGGAGGGAAAAGGTCTGGTTCCTGCAACTTAAATAATTTAAACCTCCAGGTGGAAATGCTTTCAGCGCCGCTCCTTCCCCAGACAAAGGAGGAAGACTCCGCAATTCTGCAAGACTGGGAAGAAAAGTGATAAAAGAGCCAACCTCGGATGCATTCAATATCAAGGGGAAATCCAGCACTGTTTGCTGGAAAGAAGGTGACCAGGCAGACGCTGGGAGTGCATAAACCGGCAAGGTAAGAACGCTTAGAAAACAAAATTATTGGCCTAGAGCTACCACAAACATGTTTTCCAGAAGAGCTCAGCAAAAACGATCCCCCTGCTGTCTAACCCGAGTCAGAAGAGGTTTGTGTACGCGTCAGGCTTAGGCAGATGCTCGGGGTCACCGACGGAGATGTGAGAAGCTGCCCCTCCAGCCCCGGCGCCTGCACGTACAGAGATGAGTGCGCGGTGCAGCTCGGCGCCGGCGAGAAACGGAAAAGTACCCGGGCTGCTGCAGTGCTTCCTGCACGTGGTGCTAGATGTGAAACCCTTGAGATGCTTGCAGAAGCCTACCAGCTTTAAAGACAGGTGAGAGATGCCCCTCCGAGCCCGTGGCCTGGTGGCCGGATTCAGTGCACGCCGTGGGACACGCCAGGGAGATGCAGGACCAGAGCCTCCAGCTCAGCGGCACCCCATGACCAGAGGGGGGGAATGTGAAAATTGGGGAGAAAAAGTGCAAACACTGCTTGTGTTGGTAAAACTAGATAACCGAGAGTGATTTCACGAAATATTAAGCTCCAAGATATCTCCCAGTAAATAGCATTACTGAAATGAACGTTTGGCTCCATACCAGGGATAGGCATGCCTCTGACTGCTCTCCCCTTTGGTATGTATTGAGCAGAAAGTATTAGCAGGAGAGCTAGCAGTGACCCGTGCATCTAAACCACGGGCATTTTCTGTTAGGAAAAACATCTGACTGTCCTTTCTAAAGAGCTCTGAGACCTCCATTGTTCAGCGTGAGCCCTCAAACCACGGCCAGGACGATGTCCTGGGGCTGGAGACATGCCTTCTGCATGCCTTCTCCTAGATAGAGGCCCTAAATGCACGCTATCTGTCTGTACATTTGCCTTCCTCAGGAGAACAGCAGTCACACGCCAAATGAACAACCGCACACAAGCGTCCTGCAGCCGAGCTTGCCCCAGCAGCAGCATTTGCATCTGCAGCATGGCTGTGTCGGGAGGTGCAAGGGGGAGCAGTGGAAGCTGGCCTGGCTGTGCCCTGGCTTCTTCACCCCACAATTTCCTCCTCTTCTGCAAGACCCCTGGGAAGGGAAAGGAGAAGCGGGCTGCCCTGCTCACCACTGGGGCGCTGAGGGCAAAACCAGCGGCTTCGTGCAGGGCTGAGCAGATAGGGGGCCAGCACAGCAGCTGCATGATGCTGGCCCTCAAGGTAGCAAAGTCAAGTGCATGCGTTCAGGAAATCCCATCTTCTGAGCCTGAACCTGTACACACCAGCTTTTTGCATTTTTTTTCTTCTTTTTTTTTTTTTTTTTTTTTCCTAACAGGTGTCTCACTCAATCTATGCAAAAGAGGGCAAAATTAAGGCTTGGCGGCACCAGAAATACCCCGGTTGTGGATGGAACTGCTGTTCTTTTAGTGTGGATTTTTGTTTGTGTGCGTGGCAGTGCCCGTGAGAAGCTGCTCGCTGCATGTGGAGTAACACCACCTCTGCAGTCTGCCTCAGAACAAGTGGGGAGCTTAAAATGGCTCAAAATTCGCCCTATCTGCTTGTGGCTCACGGTCAGCCGAAATGTTCATATTAGGCTGGTCCTCAGCGAGTGGAAAAGCCTTATCCTCGCAGCCAAAAGGAAACGCAGAGCTGGGCATAAGAGGCTGTTGAAACCACACGTCATGTTTGGGTTTGCTGTGTCATAATGATTTTATTCCGGTCAGGATAAGTCTTTCTGCAGCTGTTTTCCTATGGAGCTGATGGCAAAGGGCAGGGACTTGGCTGATACCACGCAGAAGGGAAGAGCACCAAGAGGAGGAACCTCCTTGCAGAGAAAACATCTCTGTTAAAAATGCATTTTTTTTTTTTTTAAATATGTAAGTTTCAGAGGCATTGCCCGTGGTTAAGAGGTAAAATAAGGGATGTGGAGTGAGGCCTCAGACCTCAGGCCTACGAGTATTTTCCCTTTCTTTCAGCCTTCTGTATTTTCCCTTTTCTAAATGCGGTATTGACAGGGGCGCCCCGGCCGCAGCGCTGCGTGGGTGCTCCTTCACCTCCCCACGACTGGGGACACCCGGCCCTTCTCACCCCAATCCCTCGCTGGCGGGGCCCTACCGAGCGGCCAGGATGGCCTCATCCCCTCGTGGACGTGCCCAAATGCGTGCCAGTTAGATGCACCCAGATCTGTCCCCACGGGTGTGCTCCCTCCTGGGCCAGGTGCTGTCCCGAAACTCTCGGCTCGTTGCACAGCGGCCGCGAAAGTCTCTAGGCTGCCGGGGGGACGGCGCAGGCTTCAGCCCGGGCCTACCTTGAGCTGACGAGGGGCACGTGGGTTTCTAACAGAAATTAAAAGTTATTTGCTCTTTTAATGCAGTGCAAAGTACGGCCCGGGTCAGGATCGCATTTCCCGAGAGAAAGTTGAACTTTCAAGGTTAATTTTGTTTCTGAACAAAGTGTAAACCTTTTTTTTTTTTTTTTTTTGAGGCCTGTTTTTTTTGCTGACTTACATCTTACGCCCGTGAATCCTGACCGCAGGATCGGGACTGGAGACCTTGCATTTTGCAAAGCGGCACAATTTTTGGCGATAAAATAACCATTATATCAGCCCCGGGAACAAAGCAAGCTCGGGGACTGTGTGTGAAACTCCTCTCGCGCACAAAAAGGCAGCCCGCTTGGCACCCAGCTCCGCGAGGCAAGCGCATGAACCCGGGGTGAAAGGCCTTTTCTTCTGTTCCCGCTCCGCTCAGCCATCGAGTTCTGCTCATTCATTACCCCGAGTTAAGCTCTGCAAGCTTACAGTAAACCTCCGAGAGCTGGGTTTTGTACGGAGGAATTTCGCATTAAGGATTCGCTCACCCCCCGGCCTCTTCCCCCGAATCGCACACCTGATAGAAACCTTAAATCCCAATCTAGCCTGAAGTGCATTAATAGGAGCTTTGATTTTCTCTAAAAAGAAGAGAATTAGCTCCGTAATCCTACTAGTTATACTTCTAACAATATTATTTTAAGACAATTAATTCATATTTTAAAATAATGAAATTACTAGCACAAGACACTAAACTTCTTTTAGTATATTAAATTGGGCAGATTGCTTCTCTCCTTCTAATTATGAATGTAGCAGTTACAAAAGAAACTGTCATTTTGATAGAGTAAAAGACAATCTGTCTGCCAAAAGTGTCCAACCATAATTCTAAAAAAAAAGTCATCTGCATCAAGAACATGCTACTTTGTTTGATGTACTGTCTTATTGGAAACCTAATTTGCTTTCAACCTCTGAGACAACACATAACATAAGTTTGTGTGACTAATTTTCTTGGAAATATGAGTAATTAGAATAAGGGACCATTTCCATAGCAGGAACGGGCAGTTTTCAAAATTCTCAATAACCGCAGTAAGTTGTCTCCTTTTCCCTTTCAGCTGCGCGGTACAAAAGGGAGAGGGAAGAGAGAGGCACGGCTTTGCACAGCACAACGCCAGCTCCCGTGTAAATCGTGAACTCCTGCAAAGTACAGAAAGGTTTATTACCTGAGGTGAGCACTCCCAGAGCTCCCGGAGTATAAAGGCATTAGCCGTATGTTCTAACAAAGTAATAAAAATCAATAAACAGGAACCCCCCACCTGTGCTATGGCCCCAGTGTTAAGTTTTATACATGTAGTAATAGTGCATATCAATTTTCACCACCCTTCCTACGCTAGCTATTACAAGGCATACAACCACCGGAGGGACCGCGAGAGCAGTGCCATTCATCCCACAGAGTTGTCCAGATGCCAGCTCCATTGCATCATTGTCAATTTTATTCTATCTACAACTGGACAAGGCTGCGGCCCCGGCTCCTATCCACCCACTCAGCACCGCAACAATTGCAAACTCTGTTCGACTGGTTAAAGAGTTTACCAGCCAGCTGAAAGAAAACAGAACAGTTGCATATTAATGCACCCAGCCCCTGAAAGATCACATAATGGAGCAGGAGAAACGTGTAACTGCAACCAATATGTGATCTTGTCCAGCTGCCGCAGCCTGTGGATCAGTGACCAGGTTTTTAAATGAATTAATGCTAAGCATCAATATGCAGCTGCGCCAGGTTTCCACTGCAGCTCGGCGTGGGCTCTACGCTGCTTAATTGCTCAGAGGTATAGAAAGTGTGGGTCATCATGGGTACGCCAAAATCAAACGCTGCTACAGATGAGGCAGCTCTATCAGGTTTCAAAAATGACTACTAAATCACACTTATCTTATAATTAAAAAGAATGCCCCCGATAAGGCAGAAAAGAGTGTGAGCACAAACCTTTGCCATGCATTTTCCACTATTCATTAATCTATGGAAATAAGGGTGGCAGGTTTATTTAAGTATGAAGCAGCCCAGGAAAGTTAGTTGCTTTTCATTTTCAAATCAGGACCAAAAAAACTTTGAGGAATATTTCATTCTACAGGCATCCTTTAAAAGTGTCAGGCTTTCTAATTACTGCCCAAAGATGACCACTGCAGTCTTTACCAAGTAACGAGAAGCGTTTGAGGATGAAGGCTTTGATTCTGAAATAACCATGACCCAAGTGTGGTCTCTGTTGATGAAAAAAAGCTGCAGTAGCTTCAGTTTTAATAGGCAAGAGGAAAGAAAAAAAAAAAAAAAAAAAAACAGCACTTGACGATGACCCTTTCTCCCCTCCCCAACAAAAAGACAAGGAGTTTTATCTGCCTGAGGTTGCCTCTGATAGTGCTCCTGGTCCGGAAGTACCACTCATGGGCACTTAAAGCAGCATCACTCAGAAGCGTAAAAATAGAATAAAGTTGTACAGCAAATGAGAAATTATGATATAACTCAAGTGCTGTGACACGAAACAAGCAAAATGACCGATCCGAACATTCCCTGGACCCGATAAAAATCTATCTGAAATTAGTGTTGCCATCAAGGTGTTGCTTGGGATGAAGTAGTGCCTTTAAAAGCTATCTACAGTAACAGTCGCGACAGCTTTGCAGTGAAGCTAACCATTTTAGGCAATGGGAAGAAAGTAAGACCATTGTAGTTGCGAACAGCTGGCATACAATAGATAATTTAAGGGAAAGTGACCCTCATGTATAATTTTTAACTGAAGAACTGTCAAGCCCCATTAGTTCCAATAGGGCCTGGTAGTACCGAGGTAGGTTTATAGGGGCATTGTATGAGAATAGTTTCCAACAGAGCAGCAAAAAAAAAAAAAAAACATTTTATGGGAACTTTTGTAGATTTGGAATTAATTCCTTTTTAAAAAAAAAAAAAGAAAAAAAGAAAAAAAAAATCTTAGCTGCTGTTTGAGACAACGGCATCTCTGCTTTTCTTTTCCGAACAGACCCTAAAAAATGGCAAAAATGTCTTTTGGAGCCAGTTTAGCCACATTCAGAACCATACGCACTGATAATGCTGAGGAATTCTGAAAGACACCCGTTAAATGTGGAAACCATGCTGCTAAATCTACGTCACAGCCTCTGCTAGTGAATAAAACGCCAAGTAAAAGAGCAAGGGAAGGAAACACAAGTACTTAAATGAGCGCAAATAATGAAGGGTAGAGCCTGGGTGGAACATAAAGAAAGAGCGAGTTAGGTAAAATAAAGCTCCAGCACCGTTTCTGCAGACATATTTTAGAGGCCAGTCCAACATTATAAACAATTGCTATAAAACCTGAAAGGTCCAGGTGTCGCTAAGTCATGTTTACTTTATGGCTTTCACTTTGCTATTTGGCAGTACTTCTAAGACCGTTCTGAATGATGTTGCCCTCAACTTAAAGTGCTATAACTTTCTTGCTCAGACTTAAAAGAGATACTGTAAAATTATTTAGCAACTTCTTGTGCTGTAAACAGTCCTGGGATGTAATCCCAGACGCCTCTCCCTTGTATCAGTCAGCCCCTAGTTAAATGCTGTATGGTGATGAAGTATACATGGTTGGTCTTAGGTACGTATATAGGAATGGGGTGAAGAGGGGAAAGACCTCAACCTGCTGCCAGCCTTGTTGCCTAAGGGGGTGGTGGAAATGGGAAACAAAAAAAAAGCAAACATGGGCAAAGGCTTGGATTTGCCTCGTGTCGGTGAAGAACTGTCCTTCCTCGGGGCAGGCAGGTGCTGTTTTGGGGCATGTTATCTCCCCACGCCGATTGGGCACCATCACACCTTCCACCCGGGCCGAGTGCGTGTGGGCAGGCGGCATGGCGCTGGAGGAATTCTGCCACTAAGGCCAGTGTTGGGTTCAAGGTAAGCAAGGATAGCTGATTCTAGCCTTAATGAGTCAACTTAAGGCCTATATATTTAAAAATAAGACAGATTGTCATTTAAAGAAATGATGAGAGAAACATCCTTTTAAATTTGGGTCAAATAATATGACAATAAAGGCAGGAGTTATAGGTACTGTAGACTGTCCTTTACTAGACACTATATTACTTGTAGTCATTAGGCCAGCTATAAAAAGAAGGTTTAAATACTAATGTATTTTTTAATTTGTTTTATATCCTAAACAAGCAATCAATGTACATTAATAAACATAATTGTTTTTTTGGCATTTGTCCATTCATTTGGTCTACCTTGTCAGCTCCGGCAAACACATCAGCAAAATTCAGTAACCACAATACGCAAGAAGGAAACACCAATGAGGCCTCCTCAAATATGCATAATGTATTGAATTACTTTGCTGCTTCACTATTGACAGATTGAAGCCTCCAAAGTTTGCCATAATGTCCTCCTGTCCGTCTGTCTCAGTGACTTTGACAGGTTTTTGTCCACAAATACTGCTTTCAAGTGCTGGTGCAAAGAACCTTTAACGAGGTGGTAAATATGTTTACCTTTGATAAGGTGAGCTGCCTGATAAGATAATGTGTATGGCCACTTTTCAAAAGCAAATATGTGCAGAGCTCAGGGCTCTCACCCAGGAGCTCTGCTGGACTTGATCAACGTAGGGCAACACCTCGTACCTCGGAGAAGCTTCCTGGAGCCAATTTGTTCCTTTTCAGTTTTAATTATAAGGTACCACTCATGAGAGAGAGGTTTATGCACTCGAGAGAGTGCAGTGCTGGAGATGGACGTGTAAAAGGTGCTCGTCTCTGTAGTCTCAGCAATTAGGGTGCAGCTCTTGGCACCTTTCCTTTAACTAGGACACTTTCTCCTCAAAGGTCTGTGGGTTTCTGCCTCCTGGAGTGTCAACTGCAAGCAGTCGCCATCCAGGGGACCTCCTGCAGAGGGAAAAGATCAGGAAATCCCTCGGAGGAGGAAACACTCGATGGTCTGGTATGGTTACCCTGAGTGCTAGTGACCGGAGAAATACATACCAAGAAAAAGCTCCACTAGGGGCAAAATCTGCTTTGAGACCCTGTAATGCCTCCTGACATCTCTATCAGGTCCTCTCCGTAGGTGACCCTACCAAAACAACCCCGGCTGGTCCATCGGTCTTACGCAAGAAGACGGGAAGCAACGTGGGCACCATCTGCACCACAGAAATTTCTTAAAATGTCATTTGTCAGAGGAAAGGAAAACGGCATTGTTGTGGGAAGAGCAGAAGCCAAGGAGTCCAAAATGGTAGCTCCGCACAAGGCTTTAACGCGCTAGAAAATTTATGAAAACATGAATAAAAGGTAGCTTATTCAGTGTCAGCCTTACATATTTATAGTTTAAAAATTAGTCAAAGTTTATATCCCGAGGTTGCACCTACAGGAAGCCAGATGTGTGCCTTCTGCATGTGACCTAAGACAGGCCTGGAGCAACAACTAGATAATTTCTCGCTCATACTCCACACCGTCGATCGCGGCGGCTTTCTGAGGTGAGAGAATCTGACAGCACTAACTCTCCAGGGCAGAACTTTCCAGTCAAGTGGATCAACGGACTGAAAATCTCTTATGAATAGTCATTAGGCCTTCATTACAAACCCCTCACAACCCAGTTCTCTTCTCGCAACCAAATGCCTTTTGTCATCTTCACAAGGTGCATCATTTAATTACCAATTGATTTCTTTATATATGACAACATGTCAGATAGCAAAATACAGTGTATCTCCCTTAGGGGGAGAAGTCTGTTAACTATCAGCGTGCCAGATTACTGAATTTAGCTGCAAGACAGTTATTCCCTCCACCGCTCCTTTATTTTAACTCGCTTTCCCTAGCTCGGGAGTTTTTCAGAGGAGCCGCGCGGGGAAAAGAGGAAGGCAAGGAGCGTCGCGGAAAGAATTTTCCCCGTTCTGTCACAAAATCGGAGATCGCTTCCAACATTTCTCACTCTCTTTTTAGGCACGGCCGCCGCCACGCACACCGTGCCCGCACATATGTACGTTGGCATCGGCGCCTATATGCACACAGAGAGCCTAGCTGAAGCGCGTCAAACAATTGTTCCCATTATACCAGGAATTTACCCAGCTTCTGACTTTGCTAGCACGCTGAATCTTCCCCTTCACAACTGCGGCCTGATAATCAAGCCAGTACTGTATTAATAAGCTGAATAATAAGGGAATTTCAGAAATGTACAGGACTATTATACCGTAACAATAAAACCTCAAACTGAGTAAACCAGAGCAGTGCTGAAGGTAGGCGTCAGAAAATAATGAAACCAGTGTTGCAGTAATGCCCTCCATTGTATGGCAGTGTAAATGCCTGCTTCTTTCATACACAGAAGCTACATTACACGAGTCCGAAATGTTCTCAGAGCATCACTGTGCCTGGTTGTGATAGAACCTGGCACCAGCAAGCACTGAAAGCTGACATTATACTGTAGGATGTGCTGCAGGTGTGCAGGCCCGCGAACGTGCTCTAATTACATATTTTCCTGCAGAGCAACAATTAAGGTCGCCAAAATAATTGCCAGTTTCTTAATCCCTCTCTAACAAGACTGACATAAGGAATGGTTTATTTTTCTCTGGTTATTTTGAAAGTGTTCCTCAAGATTTTGGTTTTTCTAGTGCGCTGCATAAAACTAATTCTTACGTACAAATGTGTGATTATACCCATTGTTGCTGCTGGATTTTTATTTTTTTTTGAAAGGCCGAACCTTTTCTGAATTCTAGTACAACTGAAATAATGAAGAAATGCTGATTGTATAACCTGTCGTGCTGTTTCAACATTTCCTCTGCAACGAAGGTACCCATTTTTCCTTTCTGTGTGCACACTTGCTGGCGTGGTTTTGGTGCTCTTCTCCGGGCCTGCAAAGTCCTGGCCGGTCCTCAGAGCCCTGCAGAGGGGCATCAGCACTGCAATGCCCCAGCCGAGCAGCTGGACAACTACAGCCTCCTGCCTGTGTCCGGAGGTTCAATAAAGAATCACCTCTATTTTCATTCCAACTGGCCTTATCTACTGTGGGAGACATTACAGAGACTTCTTTCTAAGCGGCATAAAGCACTCGACTTCAAACAATTGGAACAATTGTAGTACATGAGACAGAAAGGAGATGTCTAGTGCATCCATTTGCAAAGCTGATGCATTTAACAGCAACCATTATACATTGTAGTTATATATAGCCTTCTCACAGACCTTGGGAATAGTGGCCAATGTGAGTCAAACTCAGAGCTGCCATCAATGGCCACAAGTCAATTGATTTTCTTCGGGAAGCACCCAACGATACGAGCCAGGAACCCTCCGTGCCTCCCTCTCTCTGTAACTCTCACAGACAAGGAAATCCTTTGGAGAAAGCCGCGGTCTCGGTGCCCACACAGAGACCTTCTCATCTTTTATGGCCTTTGAGTTTTGGAGCTTAAAGCTCAGCTGAAGAGGACGCTTGGGACACCTAATCTGGAAGGCATTGGGGTGACTTCTGCAGGATTTGGGTCAGACCCACAGGCTCTACCTCGTCAGCAAGTCAGCACGAGGCTGTTCAGTGTTTGTGAAGATGCCTCAGAGGCTCTAAAAAGTATTTTATAGAGGAACACAAGGACATTTGTGTTCAGTCATGTTCAGACAACCCTTAGTTAAGCCAAAGGTTAGTAGTTTGTTCTTGATTACATTTTAAAATAGCTTGAACTCTTTTCTAACTTTCCAGCAGAGCCTGCTGTCAGCTACCTATGTGCAGACCCTGTCGGTGTCAGAACGAGTATTGCTTATGGCAGGACTAAATTTATCTGAGCAACACCAAACATTAAGCAAAAAATGCCACACAACACCAGTCAAAGGATGTCCAGCAGCATGCCAGATAGATTGGCTTGACATGCAAAATCGTATTCAAACATCTGAGAATATTAGCATTAATGGAACAGGCAAGGCACCCTTTGATAATTGTTGGCAATCTGAAAACTTTGCTCTGAGGATATTAAAAGTAAACTGTTATAGTCCAATTGCCAGTTCTAATCCTGCTGATATAAAATGCCACAACCTGTCAGCGTTTGACATTTAGCAAGAAGGTATGAATATAAGCTTCTGCTAGGCAGTGTAGGTAGACGTCCACCTTTGCAAAGTGCATTACATGCATGGAAACCTCAGAAGTGATACTAATAACACAGACTCCTACCAAGTTACTGGTTTTACTGCTAGCTCCACTACTCACTTTCTAAATTTGTCTCTCTTTCCTACACTTCTCTTGCAGTCTTCCTTCAACACAGATGAGATAATCAGTTGCTTAGACACCCGTCCTCATAAAGCTGTTCACATCTTTGTATGCTTCACCTGCAAAAGCCACAACAGCGATACTGTGATACGTGAAAATGTATTCTCCCTCATCGTACTTATTACTTTGAAATGCTCATTGATTTACTCTGCAAGTGAGGAAACAAAGGAAATTTAAACTTTAATGGATATTAAATTATTTGCAAATGAATCATTTACTCTTCTAAAAAGGGACAAATGTATTTTGTTCACTTGAAAGGTACTTAGAAAGACTGCATGGGAGTGATAAAACTCATAAAACTCAGGGTCATATACAACCAGCTTAGACTTTTCAAACCCGGTGATTTCATTAAGACTCAGTACGAAAGGACACAGCGAGGCTCTCAAAGGACTGAACGCCGCGAAGCTTAACCCATGTAGCTGGTAGGCCATGAATCTTCAGGCTCCAGCATCTTTGCTGAACCAGATTTTGATGTAGGCACCTGACTGGGGACCCGGGTTAGAAAATACTGGCCTTAATGGTCAGTACCTTCCCAGTTCCTTCCCTGGGATCACTCGCAGCATGAGGCAGGGCAGAGCCAAGACATGTTCCTAGAAGGGGGCCAAGTCCTGGTGACTCCACTCATGGGAGTGCTTGCACCAGTTTCAATGGGGAAGACGTGGCCCTGTTTACATGAAAATGCTTTGAAGGGAAATATTTTAGGTTTTGATCAAAACCTCATTTACATTCTTACAAAGAAACTGTGAAGAGTTATAAATGAGCTGTAGAGTATATTATAAAACACATTTTAAAAGTAACACATGCTCAGCGATGGATTGCGTTAAAAAAAAGTACATGCGATATCCAAGACGATCATTTATGTTGAGCAGAGATCACGCGAGAAAGCATTCCACAGGCATAACTTTGCAGATAATCAAAGCCAAGTATTAATACATTTTTATCAGTCCACCTTCTAAACAATATTTCAGTAGATTTCCTTTCACACAGTGATATTTGTAATAAATGTTCTGCCTTTGTTTTAAAGTCAGTCCGTAGAAAGATGACATCAGCTTAGCAAACAATAAAGTGCCTGTAATATTGTCTCCAGAGGGCTGTTACATTTACTTTGTAGCAGTAAAATTCAATTTTCAAAAAACACTACATGAATGATGTTAGGTTATTAACCCTATCACCACCGTAAAACATCATCATTGTGTGCAGAATGTAGGTCACTATCTAGGAGCTATAAGTTGCTTTTTGTTAAATAATCCATTTAAGCTGCTTTTCTTCCCCATACCCCGGGTTGTGTCCCTTCCCTTTGAAAAAAAAAACAACAAAAAAAAACGGGCCCACTTTTAATCACAGGGCTCTGAGTGAGCGCACTTATTACACATCGCATTTTGAGGTGCTCTTCCTTTGTTACTTTCAGATTTGGCCGCACACTTTTGAAGAGTGACTCTCTGTGAATTCTTGCTGCTCGGCGCTGCTCTCAAAGAGCACGAAAACCGAGCACATCGCAGCAGCCCGCGCCGGCAGTGACTCGCGCAAGTTTCAGTTCAGGGAACGATAAGAAAATCTGCAACTACAAAACTCTGAGTCATTTTGAAATTTCAGCGCACTTGAATAGCAGCCGTCCTGATTCGGGGGCTGGCTCCCAGCTCCTGCCCCTGCGTGTTTTCCCTCCGACGGGTCTGCGGAGAGAGGCACAAGAGGGATCGGCGAGCAAACTGTCCGCGGGCCAGCGCCGGCGTGTCACATGGCTGGGTATAAAAGAGGATTTGCATACCTGACGCAGCTATGGAAATATTCCCTGTCCGACAATGGGCGAAAAAGAAGCCCTGACGGCTGGCCAGCGTCAGCATGCAAGGGGTTAACTAGTTAAACTTCTACCACCCCCCACAGCAACTTTCCAAAAGCTGACAATAAGTAAAAGAAGTGCTGGTTATCCATTTTTTAAAGGGATGGGATTGGTTTTAGAAGAAAGGGAAAGAGGATCAAACACCTCAGAGCAACAAAAGGTTGTGTCAGAGGGCCCTCAATCACAAACCTCCTTCAACAAGAGATATTCCAACCTTCCAGAGCAGTTACCCGGGCAGCACGGCTAAAAAGTGCCCTGACATGAAAAGAACAAAAACAGAAGGGACAGAGGTAGTTATTGTTATGCACACTCCTCTTTTTTGCTTGGGCTTTTTTCTCCCCCACAAAACTTTTTGCATAAGCTGTTAGGGGAAAAGTAATAGTGCTGCTTATTGAAAAGAAATCTCTCTCTTTTTTTTTTTTTTTTTTTTTTTGCATCTCCTACCTCCTAGGTTGTGAGGTATGCCCAGCAGATTCTCAGCAAGGAACACCTGATGAATGGGAAGGTCAGCTCTGTGAATGCTTCAAAAGAGGCATCCGAAATTAATAAATGTAATTATGAGAGTGTAAATGCACCCTGGTTTTCATCGCCCCCTGAACACATATTTGATTTTTTTTTTTTCTCCAGACAAGCTAAGTTTTGTGCGCACAAAGAATGTAAATTATTTGCATTTGCGGTGTCAGGTCTTGGAGGTATCTTAACAGTGTGTAAGAATTTTCCACTTAAATGTAAATTATTAACAAGTCAGAGTTTTCATTTGTTTTATCTCCTGATGTGCAATCTAAATAAATAAATGGCACATTTTACAGTATTCACCACCCACTTCTCTGCTCTTTCGGAAAGATATTTTATACATGCTACCTCTGCTTAAATAGGGTGGTGGATCACTCGCTCTTTCATCATTTATCTTTGTCTCTGTGCTCCCGAGGATTTCTGTTGGTGGTGGTAGGTTTTTTTTACTTTTTTTTTTTTTTTTGCTAAAGCAAATTTACCTCTAGTACTTCATCAAGTTTCCCTGTGTAATATCGCTAAGTAAACAACACAGTGGTTTATTCATAAAATATTCATATTTCAAAATGTTCCTTCCCAATGGCCCCTCCTGGGTTTACCTATGTTTACAAATATGTAAGCCTTGTTAATATGCCTTGTCTGGGGAATGGTGAGCAGTGACCCTCCTTGAGGCAGAGCTCTGATGGAGAAGTGTATTATTTCAGCTGGGAGAACAGCAAAGCTCGGGGATGAGACTGATTGATTAAGACCAGATGGATGGCCACACATAGGTGTGACAAAAATAGAAACGCATTGCAAACATTCCTGGCATTGTCCTCCTGTGGTCGGGGAGGTGGACGGACCCGGTGGTACCTTATCTACCTCCTGATGGGCTCCAGAATTGAAGAATGTTAATGAAAGCTAACTCTCCTTCGCCGGCCTTACAGTGACACTTATTACAATGAATCAAGCTTAAAATTGCATCTCGAAAATAAAGCCTGAGTTCCCCCGATCGAAAAGTGACAGCTGGCATGCCACTGGAAAGCATTCGCACACGCTTCCATGAAATTAATTCGAAGTACAGAGCTCAGAAAGAAAGGAAAGAGAAAGAGAAAGAAAGAAAACAAACAGACCGTACCCACATCCTCTCCTTAAAATTAAACTTTCAGAAACCACATAAAGGAATAAGTGCAAAATGAGTGACCTCTGGTTTGGAGAAGAATGTCTCGTTGAAACCCTCGCAGCTCTCGTGTTTATTGGCCATACTCTGGCCAGCCCTCTCCCTAATATTGGGGCTGTTCCTCACAGAAAATCCCAGTTGGTGGCTTGTGTCCTTCCTGAAGAGAGTGGTCCTGATGACCAGCACTGCCCTGGGTGGCCTTTACCTGGCCCACCTTTGCCTTCAGGCCTGGGCCGTGCCATATCCACCGCACCACAACAGAACGCCATGAGCCGGGCCTGCCTGCAGCCGCTGAGGGCCAGGAGCTGGGCAGAGGAGCAGCACAGCACCAGGCTCCTCAGGCCACCCCGTTTTCTCTCCTCTGCTTATTCCTCACCACAAATGGGTTGCATGGCCAGTTGCGAGGGTCAGCCCTGACCCCAAAACAGGCTTTGAGGTCATGGGACGGTCTCAAGCCTACTCTTCGCAGGATCCTTCTCACGCGGCATGTCGCCTCGTGACAGCCATGGCGGAAGGTGCAAGGACCAGACCCCCAGGCCCTCTCTTTCTCCCTACAGCGGCGGCCCTGCCCCGGCGTGAGCTTTCAGCTCCCTCTCCCCTCGCGTAGGCCTGAAACGATTACCTACTTGTTAGAAATCTTCTCAGGTTTCACAGGCAAGCATTTGCCGGTGGGTTCCTGACCGGCCTTTCTGGACGTGGCGCTCACAGAGACACGCTCTCACACATGCAAAAGCCCTGTGATGGATCAGGGACTCCTCCATTCACCCCTCCACTTTAAGCAAAACCGTTCCTAATATACCTTTTCATACGTGAAGCATAATGAATGTACCTTTTCTTATGCGTGTACAATACTGTACTTTCACCCACTGGCAAAGAAGTTCGCTAAATTACTAAGAGCGTTTAAAGAGGTGGCATTCATTGTAATATACAAAGGAATTTAAAGCACATTTACAAATGAATCGGCAGGCATGCCAACAAGAAAAGCAAATTTAAATGTAAAATTTAAAAAAAAAAAATGAGGATTGCTTGAAACGATTATTATGATATGAAAATGTTTGTCCATTCTGCAGGCTGCAAACTACCTAATTTCTCTTCATCTACAATTCAGGTGACTGTGGTTTTAAAGAAATATTCTTTTCCTTGGTTTCCTTCTCCCCTCCCCAACTGAGTAATAAAACATAGACTAATTTAAATAAGAATCATTATGCTCAGAAGGCCTCCTCTGGCTGGAAGACTTTTGTTCCACATGTCCCATAATCTCACTCCCACATGGCTGCCATAAGGTTGATGCTGAAATCAAACTGAACTATAGAATTTTCTTTTAGACACAGTGAAAATATGTATATCAGTTTTGAGAAAGAAGTCCTATAATTTAGGTAATGGAAGAAATATACTTGTGATAGAAACCTCTTGACTTTGCCACTCTGTTCCCTATATTTGTTTCCTCAACCAGGTTGCTATTAGCATATGAAAAATGCTTTTAATTTTATCCATTTCTGGACATATCTGTCACACGCACAAGTGAGATAGCAGCTAGGTTTCAACTTATCTCTTCTTTACCACCTCAGCAGCAGGTTTAAAATAGATCACACTCTTTTAGCTGTGTGCAGCCAAGGTGTGTGTAACTGCCGTACGGAACAAAACCCGATAAAGCAGAAGCAAGCCAAACTACCACAGGCAGCTTGCTCCCATCTCAAGCACAGGCGTTTCCATCGCAGCATCTCCCGGCGTTACTTTCCCTCGCTTGAAACGCAAGAGCCGGAGCAGCTCTTGCACGTAATTCGCTACATGTGTCGGTGGCGATGCAGCGGGGCTGGGAGCCGCGGCCGGGTTTTTTAAAGCAGCTGTTAGGCACTTTCTACTTGCTGTTTATCTGTTTCCTTAAAACTCCCACTCCCACCCCTGCCCTGCAAAGGGACGGCGGGCATGTGGCACGGCAGCTCCCACGCGCCTGTGCCGCTACAATGCCACTTTGTTCCACGCCCCACGATGCCGGCCCTTAAAACCGCATCCCCAAATTCTCCGCAGGCGCGCATGATGCACGGCAATGTATGGCACAGCTCGCAGAAAGCTCACGGCGGCACCCAGCCTGTTTTCACACATGCTATAGGTCTTATGGCGTCAGCCCTGAGGTTGTTATGCGTGCGAAATTTTAAAAACCCCTTTTTCTGCTACTTTTTGAGTAAATTAAAAACTCCCATTGCCTCCCAGGCAATTAGGATGAGGCCCGAGGACTGGCTTGGAGCAGCGAGATGCTGAGCGCTTTCGCTCGGCGGTATTTGGCATGAAAATATTTGTGGCTTGGTGAAACCTTGCACACATGCACACACACTCCCCAACTCTGCTTTTGGTGACATGTTGGGGAAATGGCTATTTTTGCACAAACGTAAAAAACCCATGAAATTATGCTCTGTTTTAATGAAAAAGCGGTTTTGCCTGACGAAACATATGTGTTTTATTAACAGTATTAATAGAAATGGGCCCGCTTTCAAACTCGCAACAAAACGTGACAAAGCCCAGGGCCAGATTCTCAGCTCCACTGGAAGCACCTCGCGACCTGCCGCGCAGCAGGACGGCCGTCCCGGCCGCCGTGCCCCCAGACCCCATCTCCTGGTGGCGAAACACCTCCGTGGGCACGCCACAAACACCCCCAGGGCCGAGCTGGGCCAGAAGCTGCGGGGCGTGGACACTTTCTCAAGCCAGGAGGCTCGAGAGATGCTCTTTGCACCATGGGGCAGCCAAGATGGGTGTATCGGATGTGCCTGCACGTGTCTTGTCATTGGTGTTGATTGCTTTTTTTTTTTTTTTTTTTTTGAGGAATGCTTTCTGCTCCCCAGGATCTGCCTGAAGGAGCCGTGGGACAGTGGTGGCTGACGGTCACGACACCAGTGCCACCCCTCTGGCTGGCGGCAGGAGGACCCTGGAAGCGAGGCCAGAGCCGCTCAGGGAAGGACACCCCGTCCCGCTGGAAGTTACATGACCAGGAATAAAGGGCACCTTGCGCTAAGCAGGGGGATTAAGCTGATGAGCAAAGCACCTGAAACAACTTTGCCTTCCCACTGCCAGCCCTGGCAGAGGAAAAAGGCTCTCACAAGTAAATAAACCGGCGCAGCCCTTTTCCATTTTGACGATTTCTCACCATTTTACTAAATTGCCAGGCAGACAGAAGCCTTAACCCCAACAACACTCATGTGAAAACTTCAGGGTTTGTTGTTTTCTTTTTTCTTTTATTTTTTTCCTTTTTTTTTACTTGCATGACTTCTTTATTAAGTGCTCTCTGGCTCTAAATGAGTGGGTGTCAGAGGTGCAGTATTTCACAGATCCGTGGGTCACTGCCTGATTTTGTGCCGCATCTAGATATTAAAAGTTCCCCTTATTACAGATAGCATGAAGAAAAATGAACAACTAGAGACAGTTTTCTAAACCCATCGTCTCTGGGTATATTTATTTTATGATGATGGCAAAGGAGTAGCCCCTTGTATATTTTCTATTGTCTTCAGTAAAGACACGCTTTAATCATAAACTGACGCACAAAGCCTGCCTATTGGCCTATTGATATTTCTTTTGCAGTGAGCGAGCAGCCAATATCCTATTTTAAATATAACTTTAAAAAATGACATTACCTAAGAAAATGCTAGCACTATTCCTGATAAAATATACTGTAGTGGGGCTGAAAAGTGCATGCAAAGCAAGCTGCATTATTAGAATGTTTAAATATTAATTATACCGCTGTGTAGTAAAGATGATCAACTGTGAGTGTCAACTAATTTTCTAAAAGCTGCAATGTTGGATTTCATCTAAACTTCTATTGTTAAGCTAAAACTAAAAGCCCAGCAAGTTTAGTCTACTGGAGTGTGTTTATTTTTATTGGTTTCTGCATAATTTTTTTTTAACATAAACCAACTTTAACCCCTTTACTGTAATCTCTGCCAGTGGAACTCCAATAGCACATCATAAAATTCCTATAATTCTTCAAAGCGATGTAGCTGGAAAAGAAAAAAAAAAAAACATGGGCACTTTGCAACAAACGCCAACTACGAGATTCAGCCAATTGCATTTAACTCTTGCGAGCTCGTTCAGCTGAGGATATACGTACAGATATACATCGAGCCTCCCCTCCAGCAGCGGCTCCCGCTGCGAGCAGCCTTTGGCTGCGGTGCTGAGCGCCGAGCTGGTCCTATTGTGTGAAAAATACCGCTCAGGTGGTACCTCGCGCGGGCGTGTGAGGGAGGCTCAGCAGACAGATGGGGAGGCAGATGTACAATGCTACATAAAAGTAGAGAGACTTATATTATCTTATGTGAACGCCTTAAGTGCCTGAGCGCAGGCAGCCGGAGAATGGGCAGCGGGGCGGGGGACAAAGAGTTAAGTGAGAAATGACTGTCATTTCTCTCCCGCGAGCGGCTATTGCTTCCTCAGACTTTTCAGACGAGGCACAAGACTCGAGCGAGAGAATCACTTTGAGAGTCTTAGGCGAAGACAAAGAAATAGTGTGCGCCGAGGCTCGCAGGCTTCGTTCCGTCACTCATGGATGCTCTGCCAGGATTTCCCACCTGAGACAGATTGCGACGCGTGTTCGAATCACTCATGCACGAGAAGCAATACACAAGTTCAGTGTAAAGCCACTTTAAAAGCTCATCGGGTGCATACTTTACTTGTACAAAATACCTTATTCATGATGGAGCAGTGAGGGCCTAGGTAATTACTTGAATCAAGGTGGCCTCAGAAGTGTTTAAATCTACAAGGACACTTAGAGCATGAATAATGCAAAATAATTTGCATCTAAATTTTTTAAGTGTTCTTTATTCAAAAACTAAAATGCAGTTCCGATTAAAGTTTGATGAGTGAAAGCTGAGCACTTCATACCCACTGTGAAACGTCTCCTATTTGTGGAAATTATTTCAGACAGTGGTAAAGGGACAAAAGAGATCAAAAAAAGTTGGTGATTAATCTGCATTACTTTTAAGCCATCCTTATTTCATGATGTTTGGTGAGTAGGAAGTTAATTTCAGGACTTGCTGATCTGATACCATCCACATCTCGCCCCTTTAAAGCAGCCGCATCGAAAGCAGAGATCTAATTATTAGCCAAACAAAATAACTATTCTTTTGCCTCCGATGATAGCGCAGGGCAGCTCGTGGCTCTGAAATTTGTCTGGTATCTCTTCGTGCAATTAATCTCTCCTCTGACGCCGTCAGCCTCTTTGGAAAAGCCTTACATGCAGAAACACCCTGGCTGCCTCTAACTCTGCGTGCTTGCAGGACACGGGCTTACATTTCTTCACTTGGAGCGTGTTGCATCCCTTTCTTCTGAATTTGCCATTGACAGCATAAACTGCCATGTGTATCATCGGTTCAGCACTTTATTATATCGTCTCCATTTCTATTTTAGAACGTGTTGAGCAACCCCCATAAAAATTGTTAAAGAGGAAGGAGTGAACAAGACAAATGTTGTGTAATGTGCTCGCTGAAAATTACGCCTTGCTCTGCCTGGGCTGGAAGCAGAGGAGAGAAAGGGAGAGGGAAGGAGCGAGGGGGGAAGCATGTCGGGAGCAGCCGCTTTCGCACTCAGACGTCAGCGGTCGGGTGGGTAAAAGTGCCTAATTCCCTGCTCTGCCTGCAGCACTCGAGGCTGAAATGGGTGCGAGGGCAGAGACGGATGGGGCTTGAGAGCAGCAGCCCCAAAGGCTTCTAAAGGAGAAGGCTGGTCTGTCCGTCTGTCCGTCCGTCCGTCCATCCCACCGCCGCGGGAGGACCTCTGGGAGGAGCGGGAGGGATGTTTGCCAGCGGGCCGGCTGCTGCGACCCCGGGTTGGGAAATCTGCTGGGATCCGCCAGGTTGGGCAGGCGGGGGCTTTGACAGGCAGCTTAAGTTTTAAGCGCTGGCCGACTGCGGGCAGCTCAACTTTAAAGGCCCCTTTGCAAAGGAAAATCATTTTCCTGCTGCAGCCCTTATAAAGAATAAAGACTTCCAATTTATTGCAGGCTCGAAAGCTGGCTGCCACTTTATTGGACTTTCAGATGAGTGTGCTCGCCACGCTTTCTTAGTGAGAGTATCTGCTACGTTTTCTTGGATTTTGAACAATGAGAACATTTTTTTAACTCATTGAACAAAGATTTCCCCAGCAACAGACCCCCTGCTCAGCAGGTCACCTATCTTTGCGACAGTTTTTCTTTTCCCACGCTAACCCTAGGGCTCATTTGCATAAGGTCTCTGTTGTGACAATTAGTTTCAGGTGAGCTGATTTCTATGAG
Organism: Anser brachyrhynchus; assembly: GCF_964034855.1. Lineage (NCBI taxonomy): Eukaryota > Metazoa > Chordata > Aves > Anseriformes > Anatidae > Anser > Anser brachyrhynchus. The sequence goes on from NC_137701.1 coordinate 38,108,273, forward strand.
GTTTGCCCAAGACGATACACAAGCTCTGGGCCTCCCTGATCCTGGCCCTAATTGCGACTGACTGGCACCAGACACAATCACCCTCTTGATTCAGCAAATTGTCCTGCAAGTAGCTTGTTGTGACCCCGCAATGCACAAATCATATCATGTCAGCCCAGCATAGTAAACAGTGAATAAAGCAAATTCAAAAAAGGTTTCATAATAGTGCCTCCATCTTCTAGCCCCAGTGGGCAAGATGAATACAAATTAAAGCTATATCATATCTGCAGGCTGGTGGAAAAGGTATCGCTGCCCCGACAAACAACTTGGGTGAATTGTTTTTTTTTGGTTTGGTTTTTAATTCACGTTGGGAAAAAATCAACATCTCCTCGCTCCATCACCTGGGAGAAGTTCTCCAGGTAGAGGAACGGGGTCGCTGTGAATATTTCCTAGTGTTGTTGTTTGGATGTAAGCAATGTGCTCGTCCGTCATCTCTGGAGGTACAGCGTACATCGATAAGCACATTAGCTGGCTCCCAGTTGTCTCTGCTCCTCTTAAAAAGCAGTAGAGGCCAGGGGGACCCCACCTCTGAGCACAGCACCAGAAGTCGTGGCACAACTTTCCCTGCAGGTCTGGGAGCCTGGCAGGAGCCAGGGTGGCTGCAGGGCAGAAGGTCTTTGCAGGGGACCTCATCCTGCGCCACCCTTCCACTTTGGCTCAATCCTTCCCACTTTAGCTGAGAAGTAACGCCATGGAAGTTGGCCCAGAATTGGCTCGGGTATTGACTGCTCGATCGATGTCAATTGGGGCAAACACACAGCCTCGGAGATGGCAGAGAAAAGGAGCAAAAAAATAAATGCAACAAATGCAAAGTTAACGAGGATGGAGAAATATCTTCCACCAGGGCCAGGACCGTCACGTTAATGCGGGTGCTGCCCTTATCTCTGATGAACTCTGTTTCTGTCCCTTTGAGTCACAGTTTTCATGTTATTTTTTGTATGATGCTCGGTTCTTTCCTGCTGGAGCTGTGACCCGCTCCCCGTGAGCGTGAGTCAGGACAGGCTCTGGATTGCTGCTTCTAAATGAGGTCTAATTTGCAAAATATTATTCACCATAGAGACAAAAGCTGCTCCCCTGCTGTAACCGGGATGTGAAGGGTAAACTCAGATTCGGACAGGTATCTTGAGCCACTGACTTCAGAGAGACTCTGCGAGGGCAGGATTAGACCCACTGGATATGTGGCGAGACGATTATTATGTGAATTAGATCAGGCTATTAGTTTTGGACTATTTTTAATCTCCTGGGGAAATATGTATTTACATTTGTTTTTAATTTTCATTTTTTTTACTTGATGCAAATTGCTTCCCCAAATAAATAGTTATGTTAAAAATCCTAGTAAAAATGTGTTTCAAAATTATTCACTGAACATGGCCAGTAGCCAGTGCGAAAGGTCAGCCTGCCAGCTCCAGCAGCTTTGAGCGATAGTCAAGGTAAATATATACGTGAAAGAGCATCTGAAACAGCGCATTTCTGTTAACTGTGCAATCTTACAGACTGATTATAGGCAGAGAAATAGGTAAGAACAAATCAAAAAAATCACCTCGCTGCTGAAAACAGCAGCACCAAGTTTTATCCCTAATTTCAGGGTGTCAGACCTAATTCTTCTTTTCCTGGCCAATGCAATTGGTTGAAGAGTTATTAAATCCTCCTATATCAGTGTTTGTCCATGTCCAGAATTAGTCTGAGCAAGGTGGGAAGTCCCCCCAGGCTGCCACGGCTCCATCCCTGCAGTCCCACGGAGCGTGGGCCCCTCAACTTTTCAAGCCCTGCAGATTTGTTCCTCAATCCCCGAGCCACGAGATACCATTTTCACATGGAAACAAGAAGAGTGGTGGTCCCAGAACAGGACGTGACTCATCAGCTTTGGGTTCCTTCTTCCCATGGTGGTGGGAAGCCACCCCCTTAGGTCCCTACAGCCCTCCCATTGCTTTCCTCCACATAGGATGGAGGACACTCAAGGAAGGGTGCTCAAGGAAGGGTGCTCAAGGCCCTGCCTGCCACGAGAAAAGTCTCCATGGGCATTTGAGTAATGACAAGGGTCTCAACACCGTTGGCACTGTCAAAACCCCGCTGGGGTCTGACTTTGCTGGGCAGCCCCATCACTTGCAGCCCCATCCATCACTGCGGCAGTGGCAGGTCCAAGGTGGTCGCCCACTGCTTATGAGCTCGCTGGGGCATGGCTGCAAGGGGTAACCAGAGCCCCCAGGAGCCTCGCCTGCTCTATTTTTAAAATGCATGGCATTTTTATTTTGTCCAGCGTCCACGCTAATGCTTTTATCCCTCTCTTGCGACGCAAACCATGCTTTTACAGTTAAGGTAACATAACGAGCTAATGTTGAACTTTAACCTTCAGAAACTCTGCCTCTAATGTCAGGCAAAACTTTTAGATTTTAAAGTAAATAAACAGTTGATTCTGACAAAAAAATGACTATTCCCCGAAGGGACGTTTTTGTGAAACTGCGCCAGGTACAAAAAAAATGTATATTTTTTGGCTTGGTCATGAAACTGTCAAAACACAACTCTAACATGTTTTGCTGCATATGTAATTTTTTTCCCACAGCTCTTTCCGAGCAATGCTTAATTCCGGCTTCTTTCTGCACCCAGCTCTTGCAAGGAAATCAATAGAAGCACAAGAAATCCAGGCTAAGTTTATAGGTAAGGGAAGGAGAATAGCCAGGAGAAAGAAAGAGGACAGAAAAGAGACAAAGCCTGGGAAACTTCGTTGAAGTTCCCCATAAATTATGCTTTCAGGGTAAAAATCGCCCTCAGAATAGGGCTTCAGGGAGATTTAAGCAGTGAGCAGCAGGCTGTTTACTGGCCCTTGGTACAGGGACTAAGTTTCACCCTCCGTGCTTAGGTACCTTGGTTTCATTTTATTTTTAACTGCTCCCTCTCTCTCTGTCTCATATATGTGCATATGTAAATCCCAAAGTATCTTGATCAAAGTTGTGATTACAAACTTCACTTTTACTAAAAACAGCGACGGCACTGATCTTTAATATAATAATATATTTTCCTGAATGCCTGAGCTGTTTCATTCCAGCAACTGAAACAGAGACAATTCTTTGTATGTTGAAGTGTGTAATTATCATGTATCCAAAAGGGAGGGTGTAATTTTCACATCTGATTACAAGGGAAGAGAGTAAGGGAAGCTGCCTCGGTAAACTTACACTTGTTTACAGAGAGCAATACCTTTGATATTAAAAACTCTAAACATGTAAAATGCTGGAAAAAATCAAGATTGTCATGCACCAAAGCTAAAAAAAAAAAAAAAAAAAGAGAGAAAAAAAAAGCTAAGCATTTTTTTTGGCATAGCTACAAAATGAAAAGTCAATTCTTCTGAACTTGTGCTGGCCCTGCTCACTTGAGATGTTTGTTAAGAAGACTTAAAAATTGTTTTTGCACAGTGTGCTCTACTTGTTGTGTTGAAGGTTAAGAAGTTAAAGCTCCAGCTTTAATTTAAAAAGGGGAACTTCAAATGTTTCTGCTGTTTATAACTCTATTTGGTCAGTTTAAACTAGAGAAATGCTTTTCATATTTGACTTCGTCTTCACAGAATTTACTTCTCCTAAATGTGACTGCATTTGCTTTCAGGTTGCTTTTTTTTTTTTTTTTACATATGAACTCACTCCTCTTTCTTTCTCTCTTTCCTTTTTTTTCTTTCTTTCTTTCTCATGCACACTGTCACACAGACCCACACTGCTGATTTACCTTTGATAAAATGAGCTTCTGCCTACGTGAAATTATTATTTTTTGGCCACATAGGAAAAGATGGTATCAAGGAAAGACAGAACTGTTACGGTGAATATCACTTACCAAGGAGATTAAAGATAAGCAGAAAGATCACACTACAGGTAGAAGGGAAAACTGCTGAAAAACCAAGAAACATATGAGAAACCTTTTGAAATGATGTAAAAGTATGATTGCTAAGGAGTTATTGTAGTATTTTTAGAAACCATCAAAAACTGTCTGCAAGCACTGGATGTCAAAGTACGATAGCCTCATTGCTTTTGCTCACCAAGAAAAAGGAAGGGAAAGAGAAAGAATGAAAGAAAGTAAAATTATTTTTAGTGTATGGAAAATGCTGAGTTTTGTTGGCATATGAAAAAAAATCACATAATTTACATCTGCAACACCTATCACTAAGACTATGATAAGAACCTGTTTTCTAAAGTATGCTTTTTTGCTGAACCCCAGGTTAACTTCCTTACACCATATTCTTATTCAGAACATCCTATCTGTGGGGAAGAAAAATACCTACCACAACAACTAAGGATTTTGAAAAATAAAATGTAACCAAGTAATAGCAGTAATTCGAGTTGAGGATGCATTTAGTTACTCTAAAAGTGTTTTTGTCTTGTGCAGAAAGACATGAATGCAAGGGCTACCAAAAGCAATTTAATACCAGGTGGGGGTTGACATTAATCTTTTATGACAATAATATTGTGGTGTTACAGTAGGGCAGAAACGAATATCTCCTTGTACATATAAACGCTTCCCGAAGAGTCTGTGCCTGTCTTAAAAATACACGTATAGAGTTGATGTATAGCCTCAAATTCATAATGAATATGATTATATAAATAGTCTTCACTCGTGCAAACAATCACAACGTCCTCCCTCTGCTTCCCGTGGATGTGATCCAGGCTCACCCAGCCAGCAGCACGGCACAGCCCCAGACCCCGTTTCTCCTGGAAGGGGCCGGATCCGGACCAGGAGGACCTTTTGTGGGGACAGGGTGCACAGCCCTTGGCTCTGCCTGGCGCAATGCCCGGAGGTGCCAGCGGGGCCAGGCAGGGCACATGGGAAGGATATGGCCCCTTCGTGCCTGGGTTATATGGGTGTGCCGGGGGTGGAGGCGGATTCTGGGCAGCGTTCGTGTACTTAAAACAACAAATTAATGTCTGTGGCACGCTAATCAATGTTGGGTACAATCCGCATTTTTCACTGAGTTGTTAGAGTACATTTGCTTATATTTTGCACTATTTTAATTTAACCATATTGATCAAACCGAACACTCAATAAGACCCTAGGCACCTTAGCCTTATTAAAATTAGTCAACTTGAAGTAAGTGAGCTGAGGAAGTAATGGAAACTATTCAGAGATTTAAATACAGTGCAGCCCACTTAAATAAATACCTGTTAATGAAATAAATCTGTATATGCACATATTTTCTCAGAAACAAATTATTAAGGGGCCCTTTAGCAGCGCAAAGCTCAAACATACCCATTCGTTTCAGAGGGCGGCATTTCCCCGGCTCGCTGTGTGCACTCCTGCCCACCGGGTTAAACTTGGGGAGTCGGTGCTGACCTTTTCCACCAAAGCAGTTATCATTCTTTAGAGTCTAGCAGTGTCACGATTTATAAAAACGTCCCTAATTAACCTGTAAGTAAACACTATTGTGTTTTTTTGGTAGCTCTCCCGTTTGAGTTTATCCCAGTAAAAATAAATCAGCTGGGCCGTCACCCAGACGAGTATATCTGGGTAACTAGAGAAGACAAATAAAAACCATTTAACCAACTTGACTGTTCATATTCAATGGGGGGGGGGGGGGAGGGAAGTCAGACCACTTAGTCTTTACAAATAACATGTTTTCGTCTTCAGAAAGTTGTATCATTTTTTTTTTCAGCAGGGTTGAGAGGCGTAATTAGAGCACTAGCTCCAAGGATTGACTGGAGTGGTGATTTGCAGTGCAGCTCCTTTTGGCACCTCCATGGAGCTCAAAATATTGTTTTTGAAAACATTACTGTTTTTCAACAAAAATAGGATATTTGACAACATCTTTAACTGATTAATCCCCTCTCCTCTCAGAGGGGTTGACCCATGTCTGGTTTTAGTGAGAGAAGAAAACCTGCAGCATGCACAAAGTCTTTCTGCAATACCTACGAATGAATCAAGCTAAAGAGTAGGTTCACAATCTGTGGAGGTTTCCAAGCCTCTCTTCATGGGGGCTGCCTTGAGAGGTCTTTGTATACTCATTTTTTTCCTCTAGTCCAATAAAAGATATTAGCTCTTTTCCCTAAGCAAAACCCCTCTCATGAATCAGGTCCTATGCTTGCAACTAGTGTGATATTGCTGGCCAGGTTTCACCCCAGTAAAATTCTAATCTATACTTTGTCTTTTAGAATTAAGAAGAAAATGCATATCAGCAGAATCTCCTCTCTACTTTATTTCATTTATAAATTACGAGAATGATGCTATTATATATTATTAATTTCTGCTGTTCTCCAACTCGGCTGCAGCAGTGAGCTGCGGATGTTGGAACGGTGTAATTATGTTCTAGTAGGGCAGCCATCCGTTTCCTTTCAAAAATTTACAGGATTCTTAATCATGCTGCTCATTTGGGTGCGCAGTAGCGAGGATGGCGAAACACAAACAGGGCACGTTCGTTTACACAGGAACACCTGCTTAGCATGATAGCAGATGTCAGTCAGTAAGCAGAACACAAAAGAAAAATATCAACAACAGCAAACTAGAAGCCTTTTGCAACTCGGTCGCAGGGAAATCTCGTCTGCGGGAAGCGAAATGACGGGGTGCGCCTTGGCAGAGCGGAGCAGAGGCGCGGCAACAATTTGGAAAGTCTCGCCTGACGTCCCCCCGGGAACAGGTCAAAAAATGCAGACGAGCTCCTCGCCGGGTGACGTGATATTTAACAAAACATTTCTCGTGCAAAGAGGGCTGTTTTATGCAAGCTTGATGTGGAAAGATAGCTAACCATCTTGCAGAGATCATCATAAATATGTGGTGGTTTTGATAACTGCAGCGAAGTAGGTGAGAGCTGCGTGATGCGCAGAGCTACCGCTCCACGCGCAAGGGCTTGTCAGCACTTCTAGCGCAACCACGTATGCACCAGGCTCTATATTCTACCTCTGAAATGCTCGTTCTGGGATGCCTCTTGGCTTTCCTGTCTCCAATAGAGGGTGTTTATTTTTTTTAGCGCATTTCAGGAAATAAAACGAGGCAGGTGGAGGCGGGCAGGTCGGTGGGTTTCGGGGAGCAGCCCGGTGAGATGCGCTGGGAGCACGGCGCGTGCGTCCGGCTCCTGGGGCGGGTATCAATAATCCCCCTCAATGACACATGCAGTAACTACTTTTCCACAGGATTGTTAGTATTCAGAGCAAGTCAACTTGCGTGGGTCCGTGCATTAAGGGCTCCCTAAGTATGCATTGACTTGATACCCAGTAATGGCTTCTAAGGAGCCGTTATGTAGTACCGTGTCAATGATCCATGCATTGAGGACTCCCTAAGTACGCATTGACACGATAGACCGGAACGGCTCTGAAGAAGCCGTTACGGTCTATCATGCCAATGATCTGCGGATATTGGCAGTGCCTCCTGCACTTCTACAGAGATTGTAAAAGTCTCTGAAGAAGCTGTTATGATCTCAGTGGAAGAGCCATCAATCAGGTCGAGGACAGCGTTTTGTTTTTCCATTTTTCCACCTTATCGTTGGGAAGCTTTGTTTTACTTTTACAATTAGATTCAAAGAACTGACAAAATATAAAGGCTGCCCACAGAGTGGCTCTGGGACAGCGTGGAGGTAACCAGGATCAGAATATGACCTCTGGTTTTATTAGTCCTAGGTTTTTATTTCCAGCTGACTTGCTGGGAGGCCTCGGCCAGCTCCTCTTACGTCCATTTATTCACATACATACGTTGCCCCTCTAGCGAGCAGAGCAAGAGATAAGAGCCTTGAGTGGAGGTTGTGGTGGGGCTTGGGAAATGCTAGCTTAGACTATTCAGAACTAAGGCTTGTCTCACCATCTTGTCACTGGAGGTGGACTTTGAGAAGAGTGGTTTGGCAGAAAGGAAGTCTTGCCCCTCAATCTCCAGCTGTTTTCTAAGCTTTACTCTGTTGCGTTCATGCAGTTTCCTTCTATTTCACTTATGTGTACTTACATCAGTTCTGAACATACCTGCTTGGCAAAAGGTCATCTTTGTTTTCTACGCTGCCACAAATTTCTATGAAAACACTGAGCCTCTTTTTCCATGTCTTTCTTAGCACATGAAGATTTTATAAATGCTCTGAAAGTGCATCACTGCAGAATAAAGTGTTAGGTCATGCTAAGTCTATGACCATAAAGCAATACCTAACTGGCTTGTCCTGTTTGTATCTGCTCTTCCATACTCTTTGGGGGAAAACAGACTCTTTATTCTTTCATATTCAGTTCATACTCAAGTGTTAGAGGAGATGTGTAGAACATACACCTCTATAATGTACTCTACCTATTTTCTGCAATGCTGACTCAGTTCAATAAGCCAATTTATGGTGTAATCCCTCATCTTTCAAGGTATTGGAATGGTTAAGTGTTAGCAGACCACTGGAGAAACACTTCAACTATACCTTATGGAAAGCAGAGATTCTCAAGCAAGAAAAATAAGAATTACAGGGCAGGTTGAGAGATAGACCTTATGTGTAGCTGGGCTGACCTGAAGAACATGAGCTCAAAGAAAACTGCAAAAGGAGCTAGAAGAACAATATGGAATATCAGAAAGGATCGTGATAAAGCTGGGGAAGCTGAGGAGGCAAGGAAGACTCAGAGAGCAGTGGCCATTGATCCTAGGTATTTCCTTCTTGGGATTCTAGCTTGGATATTTTTAGGCAGGGTTTCAGATGTGTTGAACCACTAGAGATGTTGCTACTGTTCCTCACTAGGTACTCCAAATCAGTGACTGCTCTGACAATATTAATTATAAAATTGACGTTGCACAGTAGGCTGTAGGCATGTAGCCATTGGGTCCAGAGCAACATTGCCAGCGAGCAGAGGAGAAAAGACAACAGGGTGTCTGCTCTAGGCTGGAGGAACACTTGGCTTTTATCAACAGAGTTCCCCAACCAAGTGCCTTCCAGGTAGAGGAGCGTATAACACATTCTGGAAAGCCACCATTGCTCCTTGGCTAACCTCCTTCCCTCCAGGGGAAAAAACTTCAGTGGCCAACATTAATTCGTTAAGAATGCATCTTTGGGATTTAGAGCCTGGTATGGGTTGCCTTGATGGCCTACAGTCAGCGGCTGCCACTGTGACCCAAGTTCCTCTCAACATCTCCCTCCATGCCGCACACTGCAAATTTGTGTGAAAAGTTGTATTTCAAAATCTCGACAGCTGAAGACTGCTGTCCCTTAGAAAAACTAAGCTTTGCATTAAAGGTAATCATCTGGGTTTTAAAATTCCAGTGAGAAGCAAAGAGAAGATAGTGTTTTATAGTGATTCAGACCATCTTTCATGTGAGGTCTTTAATAAAATCTTTCAGGTATCTCACGTTGTGATGCTGCCCCCGCAACACATGCTGAGCATTTGGCTTGAAGTACAGGTACAGGTTTTAAAGTATCTCAAATAATTTTTTCAACATTTGGGATACAAACAGGCATTAGCCTCCTTCCATGTACATATTTATTAGTAAGATTTTTGCATGGTATAACTCAAGTCTGGCAGTTTTTACCAACTGCGGCTTAAGAGGAGAAGCGACACAATGTCATGTTTTGTGTCTCTTTTGTCCATGCAAACTGGCCACTGAAAAGGTGCAAATCGCTGGTAAAGTACATTTTCTATAATTCAAAGCCTTTTAAGAAAGGTACACAATGCAAGAATACGCAGCTGCAATTTTAAAAAGGCTACTGTTCCTTTAATGCCCAGCTGGTCCTGAGATGTAATAAAATTGACATATTGATTCCTTTGAATTTACAAATGCCTGTTTCATAAACTCCATCTCCAAAGCCTAGGCATCTTTAGAGCACTGTCATTTTTTTCTCCAAATGGATCAATTATGTGCCCACGTAATCCTGTTACCTGTGAAATCCATGCATACTTCTCCCATTTGCTGCAGTTCCCAGGCGGACAAACTTGCATTATGTACGCATAAACAAACAGAGCATTTTCCTGATATTAGGGATTGTTTTCAAAGTGAAAGGCAATCTCCTGGGTCCTTGCTCAAAAAACATACATAGTGTGGTGTTCCTCCAAGTAACCTCGCTGCACTATATGTATAATTATTACACGACACAACAAATCATTAAAAAAACAGACTCCTGCTATCTTAAATGCTTCAACTGCAAAAAAGGTAGTGACACTTTGCAGCCAGCACTCATTTTTCGACTGAATCAAACTTTTCAATTTCTTGACCAGCTTTTTTTATTTGCTAATTATCACCGTATCTGCGAGGAAATAATTTTCATCTGAGATGCTGCTGCGTGGCTTAAATATCTGGAAAGCACCCAAAGCTGCAAACTTTTCTGTGGAAGTTTGGGGCTTTTTTAATTTTATGTGTAGAATAATTCATCTTTTCCTCGTGGTGAGCACCTTTCCATCACTCTCACACATACACACGCACACGCAGAGCCAAGCAGGCATTAACCTACAGACCTACCACTTATGCATATAAATGCATCACACATACAGCGATCCCCATATCCCGTGGCATATTATTTGTATGAATATATACCATGCACATAAACACATTTCTACACACACACACACACACACACACACACTCCTCAAATATAAGCAGAGAAGAAGGGAATAAATGTGTTTTTCTCTGTATATAAATTCTTTATAAAGTACCGTGTATATACATAGATATGAATTCTCCTTTCATTCTTTCAGGCTGTGCTGTATCTGATTTTCTACACTTCACTGGGCAACCAGCAGTTCAGTTACACTACACTTGCACTGTACAATTTGTCTCTAAAAGGTTCCCAAAATTATGAAACATCTTGTCTGCTGCATGACCTGCTCACCGCAGTGCCTCAGCCCAAGGTGCAGGCGTACATACAGAGAGGATGGCACCGGAAAAAAAATATATGTTTCATGCTTGGAGCCCTGCACAAGTGGCCCAACACACCACTGCCATTGTTCGGGAGTGGTTTTAAAGATAAATGGCTGCATGTTAACCAGATTTGACATGCTGCACAAAAGCAGCCACCTTTGGTCCCATGACACAGCCAAACAGAGAAAACAACAAGCAACCCTGGCAAAGATGTCCGACGCAAATAAAAGCACAACAATTTGTCACATCGTCGTTACAAAATGTTTCGGGCTCTGGGGCTTGCCATGGGATGGCGGCGATAAGAAACCGGGTCTGAGGGTGCTGGGGCGGCGGAAGAGTTAAAGTCGAAGAAAGCTCCGGTAGTTACAGAGGGGAAACAAAGAGGATATTTTCATTTGGCTCTTTCCGAAGACAAAAAAAAAGAAAAAAAAAAAAAAAAGACTGCAATTAATTAAATCGAGAAGCTCAGTTGTTTTGAGAGGTGATTGAAATCTGACATGCCATGGAGAAATATTTATGTTTACTTTCTATTTTAGGAGGACGCGAAGCTACTTTTCCTTTACTGCACTTCCCCACCACGACAATGGCCATGGCTGGCTTTATCAAGCAGTAAGCGCTGCCTGCTCGGGGCCAAATCCTGCTCGCGCTTCCCATGGCACGGGGCCTCCCCTCACGCAGGTGGGCCCACACGGCTCGGAGGACGCGGTGTGGGTGAGGAGCGAGGTGCGGGAGCAGAGCAGGACTCGATGTCCCGCCTTGCACAGAGTCCCCAGGAGACAGAAAAGAGCAAAACAAAACTTGGAGTCGGTTCGGCGAGGCCAAATTCCCACCCAGGCCCGATCCTGCAGCCTTCCGCTACCACCACAGGCACCAGAGCAGACTTTGCTGTCCCCTGACCCACGGCGCTCACCGGTGCGCTCCCACCCGCTGCAGCCAGGTCAGGGTTTGCACCTACACCAGTTCGCTAATATTTCGATATACTTGTACAGCCCCTCCACCGAAATCAGGAGTTCAAATGCCTCAGTGCAGCTGCTTGCTAAGCTCCACGTTTTAAAATACCTTTCAGTCAATAATCATCATTGCTTCAGTGATTACCGCTAGCTTCTTTATATTCAGTGGCAGAGGGCTGGGGAGGGGGGGCAGTTAAAAGCAATATTGCACTGTAAATTAGAACAACCCGTCGTATGATAAACTCTGAGAATTTGGTTGTTGGGCATGCACTTCATATTTATCTCAGTCAAATTCCTTGGCATCCCCTCGCCCTCTGACGAAACAATGACCGCTCCTCCGCGGTCCCAGAGAATCGCGGCGTGCTTCGGGGCCGCTAAGCCCCACGCGAGAGCCCTGTCAATGAGTTCAGCAGCACTTCCCCGTCTCGCAGACGGGGAAAAGGAGCACGGCGAGGTTAACTGAGCACGCGTGGCGCTCGGGGGCCGCGCTCACCGTGCCCACCCTGTGCAGCATGGGCACAGCGTGCAGGGCACTGGGGCTTCGGGGGGCTGGCGGGTGCGGGAACGGCACCCGCATCGCCTCCGAGGCACACGAAGGCTCGTCATGGGGAAGGGAAAAAAAAAAAACCACAAGTGTCAGCCGGAAGAAAAGTTCATTATTGTATGTCAGGGCAAAATTAATAGAAAGGGCTGCAACAGTTAAATTACATGGCTGAGGCAGTCTTTCTGCAGGAAGCCTAGCTTGCTTTAATTAAAGCACGTTATGTCCAAAAGCCATCGTGCGGGTGTTTTATGGCAACCTGATACCAACACCTGGATGTTCCTGCTCAAAAACTCAAAGCCTTCTGCGTACGTCTCAGCCAAGCAATCGACGTTATCGAAAGAAGGAGTTATTTTTAACCGGGGATGTGGATAACTAAGTGAGGGCTCCGTGGAGCCGACCAGGGTACGAGGGCTGCTCAAGTGATGGCAACGCGAGCTGCAGCACTGTGCATCTCCGATTTTTTTTTTTTTTTTGACTGTCAAGCAGATTTTAAATCTTTAATATCTGTTTGTTGTCAGGTTTGCCTCTAGCTTTTTTTGTCTGCAGGTCGTATTTTGGTGACGAATTAGCATTTCTCATTTGCTAGCTCAAAGTTCAGAGAAAGCACTGAAATACTGATAAACAAAGTTCATCTAAGGGAAAATCTCTGTATGCATAACCCAGTTAATTCTTTTATGGTTGCGGGATGAGATTTGAAATGCATGTTTAAAACAAGAGTTTTTACAGAAAGCATCAGTGCAACCGAGGCTTTTCTAGTGCACTGTACTAATTTTAAACAAGAAATCATTACGATTTCTGTGCCGTATTAGCATCTCTTTTATTTTGCTCTATCTGTGCTGCACTATTTCAACTCACTGCAGGTTGCTATCACTTTTTTTGGTATCGTGTCATTTAAACATATCTGAAGACAGTCAGGATTACCGGGGACTTCAGTCGACATTTTTGGCCTCTGCAAAGGATCTTAGCCAAACATTTCATTTAGTTAAACTCTAGCTGATGCCACAGGGCACGTAACCGCCTTGCTCCCCAAAAGTGCATAACCAATGCATTGTGCCATCTACGGCAGCATTTGTTCAGCGTTTGCTGCGAATGGGAGAAAAAAGATACAGAATGCACGGATTGATTTTCAAATTACCTCAATATTTTGAAAACATTTTCACCTGCATGCTGAGAATGCTAAGAATAGGCAGGAAGGCAATTGTGCATTTGCACAGCCTCCACTGCATTCATTTATAAATTACCTCATCACTGACTGAAATTAACACTGATTCTTACAGGCAATTTCTCAATTTCCAATGCTAATTACATTTTTTTTACTTTTAAATTCCGTACCACCTGTTTTGGGCAAGACATCTTAGGCAGCGCGACCGCATTTAATCACAATTTTAATTAACCGCCCTGTAGATGTGAAAAAGAAGCAATTATAATGTAGATGAATGATGATTTTTCTGCATTAAATTGTTTTGTTTCCCTGGTATGTTGATTGTAACACAGCACACAAATACAGTAACTGTACAATTTTTTTCTATTGTAATTTAGTAATTGTTTTTGGAAAACCAGTTTGGGAATGAGTGACTTCATCTGTTTACAAATTGATTGATACTGTTAACTCACTGATTGCTGCAGCATACATTTTGTATTGCACAGCCTAGCATAAAATATAATTAGGCATGCACAGACTTTGCAGCACCATTTTGGAATCTGAAAATCAACTGTAACTGAAGTGTGTTTTCCTTGAGCATCCGCGGATCAGCCGGGGCTGATGATACGATAATCAACAAACAATGGGCTTTTCCCATTCCGCCGCTGGTAGAAACCCTTGGATTTCATCTGATAGCCTAATGGCACAAGTTTTCTGAATTGTGCTTAGCCGGGCCTGGGAGCTGAGGGCTGGCAAGCGTGCGGCTTGCCCAGCTCACTCAGATCGCTATCGGGAGGAGCGCGCGGGCGCTGGGCAGGAACAATGGTGGCACCGGGACACGCGGGGAGGACGCTGAGCGCGCCTGCGCCGGGCACCAGCCACCTCCGGCTCTGCGCTGCGGGGGATAAGATCTGCTTCTGACTCATGGCCTGCAGATACAGATCTCCTAAGCTATGTACGTGTCGAGGCCGAGAAGCTCTGAGATGTCGCCTTCTCGCCTTCTCCCCAGCCCGGCCTTCCCTGCAATCGGCAGAGAGAGGCCCCAGGTCACTGGAGCTGGCCAGGACAGGAGAAGTTGTGTCCCGTCGCCCCACACCTGTGATGCCACCCACAGCAGACAGAAAGAGGGACGAGGAGGACCTGGGGCTGGTTGGGTGCTGCTGCCAGGGGCTGAGGTCTGGGGACATCTCTAGGGGTTCCTGGTCTCATCTACCGGCCTGCTCACTTCCTAAATATCGGTTAAGAGGGAAGGACGGAAAGTCTACGGTTCAGTAGGTGATTTTCGTAAGGATCCCACTATTCATGCATAAAAGGGTCTATTATCTCACTGCGGAAGAGATTTACATGCGTAACTCCCATTAACTCTTATGGGACTTAGGCACGTAAATCTCTTGTGCATCTAGAGAAGAATAGACCACATAAGGTCTTGTGATCTATACTGCTAGTAGGTTTAAGTCCCTTTCATTTATAAAGCTATACAAAAATTAACCATTAAAGCTTCTCCTGTGCAAGCTGTCCCCCTACATATATCACCCAGCGCTCTGTTTGAAGTACTCGATGTAAACGCACACTGAGCATAGGTACGGGGGAAAGCGAGCCCATTCGTTTCAGTTAGTAAAACTGTCATAGTTGAAAGGAAGCAGGCTAAGGGCAGGTAGAAAAATTGTACAGGTTTCGTCCAGCAGATTCAATTTCAGATTTAGGCTCTCGACCGCACTGTTTGGAGAAGGAATACTTTCATTTTGCTGAACGCTCCCTCCTCCCCCTCCTCCCGTCTCTCCCAGCCCTACTTGGAGCCCTCGAGTAAAGCACCGTGCCTTGGACAAAACAACCCCGAGTGGCTGGAGCGATACAATCTTTACACAACCAAACTAAGATGCCGCATCTACTAAGGGAAAATAAATAAATCTTTTATTTCATAAACTTGTTTAAGCTGAAATGTTCATTGGTAAGCCTGTAAAAGTGGGAACATCTGTGTTCCTGCTGGGATTTGATGTCTCACCACAAACCTTTCCATAAGCACTTTGTCTCTGATAGGAAACAAAGAGGAAAATACCTGATCCCCAGCCCCAGTTGGGCAGCTCCTTCTCTCTTCACG